>NC_088230.1:39700784-39745784 GCF_036934945.1 Oncorhynchus masou masou
TTGCCACAAGAAAAGTTCAACCAGTGAAGAACAAACACCACTGTAAATACAACCCATATTTATGTTTATTTACTTCCCTTCTGTACTTTAACTATTTGCACATCATTACAACACTGTATATAGACATAATATGACATTTGAAATGTCTTTATTCTTTTAGAACTTTTGTGAGTGTAATGTTTATCGTTATTTATTCTTGTTTATTTATTATCTACTTCACTTGCTTTGACAATGTTAACACATGTTTCCCCATGCTAATACAGCCCCTTGAGAGATAGAGAGAGAGAGAGAGAGAGAGAGAGAGAGAGAGAGAGAGAGAGAGAGAGAGAGAGAGAGAGAGAGAGAGAGAGACAGCACAAAGTATTTGAAAACAAATCCAATTTTGATGACCTCCCATATCTACTGGGAGAAATTCCAGTGTGCATCACAGCAGCAAGATTTGTGACCTGTTGCCACGAGAAAAGGGCAACCAGTGAAGAACAAACACCATTGTAAATACAACCCATATTTATACTTATTTATTAAATCTTGTGTCCTTTAACCATTTGTACATTGTTAAAACACTGTATATATATAATATGACATTTGTAATGTCTTTATTGTTTTGAAACTTCTGTATGTTTACTGTTAATTTTTATTGTTTATTTCACTTTATATATTCACTTTATATATTATCTACCTTACTTGATTTGGCAATGTTAACACATGTTTCCCATGCCAATAAAGCCCTTGATTGAATTGGAGAGAGAGAGAGAGAGAGAGAGAGAGAGAGACAGAGAGAGAGACAGAGAGAGAGAGAGAGAGAAGAGAGAAAGCAAGAGAGAAGAGAGAGACGAGAGACAGATACAGAGACAGAGAGAGAGAGACGAGAGCGATGGAGAGAGAGAGAGAGAGAGAGACAGAGAGAGAGACAGAGAGAGAGAGAGAGAGAGAGAGAGAGAGAGAGAGAGAGAGAGAGAGAGAGAGAGAGAGAAAGCAAGAGAGAAGAGAGAGACGAGAGACAGATACAGAGACAGAGAGAGACAGATGGAGAGAGAGAGAGAGACAGAGAGAGAGACAGAGAGAGAGACGAGAGCGATAGAGAGAGAGAGAGAGACAGATACAGAGACAGAGAGAGAGAGATGAGAGCGATGGAGAGAGAGAGAGAGAGAGACAGAGAGAGAGACAGAGAGAGAGAGAGAGAGAGAGAGAGAGAGAGAGAGAGACAGAGAGAGAGAGAGATAGAGAGACAGAGAGAGAGACAGAGAGAGAGACAGAGACAGATACAGAGACAGAGAGAGAGAGACGAGAGCAATGGAGAGAGAGAGAGAGAGAGAGAGAGAGAGAGAGAGAGAAGAGAGACTCACGCCATCACTCTGGAACACTGTCCCCAGGAACATCTCTGGTAGTCTGGCTTCACGTACGTCTCCACCCCGTCCTCCATTACACAGCTGATGGTGCGTGTCACCACGTAAGCACACCAGTTCCTGGAAGGAAATACACACAGATGCCACCCTGTAAGCACACCAGTTCCTGGAAGGCAATGCAAGCAGATGCCAGATGAGTCACTTAGTCAGTGTGTTACTATTGGCAGAAGAATTGTATTAGAATGTTCAGAAAAGAATAATAAACGAGTGGGAAGTTCGATGTTCTTGATTCCACATAAGATCATACACACATGCATGCCTGGGATATGTGGACACACACACACAGACAGACTGACAAACACACCCTTCCCTAGCCCCCAGAGGGTTCAGGGAGTCTATCTGTCCCCCTCAGATGACCCTGGATAAGATTGAGGAGACACAGCTAGATTTAAGACACAGTCAACCTTTTGTCCCAGGGAGACAGTCCTGTTATCTTATCATTTTCATATCATGACCCCAGTCCTCCTCTATAGTAAAATACTCCACACACTCGGTCCTCTATAGTAAACTACCCCACTCAGTCCTCCTCTATAGTAAACTACCACACTCAGTCCTCTTCTGTAGTAAACAACCCCACTCAGTCCTCCTCTATAGTAAACTACCCCACTCAGTCCTCCTCTATAGTAAACTACTCCACTCAGTCCTCCATAGTAAACTACCTCACTCAGTCCAGTCATCCTCTATAGTAAACTACCCCACTCAGTCATCCTCCACAGTAAACTACCCCACTCAGTCCTCCTCCATAGTAAACTACCCCACTCAGTCCTCTTCTATAGTAAACAACCCCACTCAGTCCTCCTCTATAGTAAACTACTCCACTCAGTCCTCCATAGTAAACTACCTCACTCAGTCCAGTCATCCTCTATAGTAAACTACCCCACTCAGTCCTCCTCCATAGTAAACTACCCCACTCAGTCCTCCTCTATAGTAAACTACCCCACTCAGTCCTCCTCCATAGTAAACTACCCCACTCAGTCATCCTCCATAGTAAACTACCCCACTCAGTCCTCCTCTATAGTAAACTACCCCACTCAGTCCTCCTCTATAGTAAACTACCCCACTCAGTCCTCCTCTATAGTAAACTACCCCACTCAGTCCTCCTCCATAGTAAACTACCTTACTCAGTCCAGTCCTCCTCTATAGAAAACTACCCCACTCAGTCCTCCTCTATAGTAAACTACCCCACTCAGTCCTCCTCCATAGTAAACTACCACACTCAGTCCAGTCCTCCTCTATAGAAAACTACCCCACTCAGTCCTCCTCCATAGTAAACTACCCCACTCAGTCCTCCTCCATAGTAAACTACCCCACTCAGTCCTCCTCTATAGTAACCTACCCCACTCAGTCCTCCTCTATAGTAAACTACCCCACTCAGTCCTCCTCTATAGTAAACTACCCCACTCAGTCCTCCTCTATAGTAAACTACCCCACTCAGTCCTCCTCTATAGTAAACTACCCCACTCAGTCCTCCTCTATAGTAAACTACCCCACTCAGTCCTCCTCCATAGTAAACTACCCCACTCAGTCATCCTCCATAGTAAACTACCCCACTCAGTCCTCCTCTATAGTAAACTACCCCACTCAGTCCTCCTCTATAGTAAACTACCACACTCAGTCCTCCTCTATAGTAAACTACCCCACTCAGTCCTCCTCCATAGTAAACTACCCCACTCAGTCCAGTCCTCCTCTATAGTAAACTACCCCACTCAGTCCTCCTCTATAGTAAACTACCCCACTCAGTCCTCCTCTATAGTAAACTACCCCACTCAGTCCTCCTCCATAGTAAACTACCCCACTCAGTCCTCCTCTATAGTAAACTACCCCACTCAGTCCTCCTCTATAGTAAACTACCCCACTCAGTCCTCCTCCATAGTAAACTACCTTACTCAGTCCAGTCCTCCTCTATAGTAAACTACCCCACTCAGTCCTCCTCTATAGTAAACTACCCCACTCAGTCCTCCTCCATAGTAAACTACCCCACTCAGTCCAGTCCTCCTCATAGTAAACTACCCCACTCAGTCCTCCTCTCCATAGTAAACTACCCCACTCAGTCCTCCTCCATAGTAAACTACCCCACTCAGTCCAGTCCTCCTCTATAGTAAACTACCCCACTCAGTCCTCCTCTATAGTAAACTACCCCACTCAGTCCTCCTCCATAGTAAACTACCCCACTCAGTCCAGTCCTCCTCTATAGTAAACTACCCACTCAGTCCTCCTCCATAGTAAACTACCCCACTCAGTCCTCCTCCATAGTAAACTACCCCACTCAGTCCAGTCCTCCTCTATAGTAAACTACCACACTCAGTCCTCCTCCTATAGTAAACTACCCCACTCAGTCCTCCTCCATAGTAAACTACCCCACCCAGTCCAGTCCTCCTCTATAGTAAACTACCCCACTCAGTCCTCCTCATAGTAAACTACCCCACTCAGTCCTCCTCCATAGTAAACTACCCCTCAGTCCAATCCTTCTCTATAGTAAACTACCCCACTCAGTCCTCCTCTATAGTAAACTACCCCACTCAGTCCTCCTCTATAGTAAACTACCCCACTCAGTCCTCCTCCATAGTAAACTACCCCACTCAGTCCAGTCCTCCTCCATAGTAAACTACCCCACTCAGTCCTCCTCCATAGTAAACTACCCCACTCAGTCCTCCTCCTCTATAGTAAACTACCCCACTCAGTCCTCCTCTATAGTAAACTACCCCACTCAGTCCTCCTCCATAGTAAACTACCCCTCACTCCAATCCTTCTCTATAGTAAACTACCCCACTCAGTCCTCCTCTATAGTAAACTACCCCACTCAGTCCTCCTCTATAGCAAACTACCCCACCCCTTCTCCTCTATAGTAAACTACCCCACTCAGTCCTCCTCTATAGTAAACTACCCCACTCAGTCCTCCTCTATAGTAAACTACCCCACTCAGTCCTCCTCTATAGTAAACTACCCCACTCAGTCCTCCTCTATAGTAAACTACCCCACTCAGTCCTCCTCTATAGTAAACTACCCCACTCAGTCCTCCTCCTCATAGTAAACTACCCCACTCAGTCCTCCTCCATAGTAAACTACCCCACTCAGTCCTCCTCTATAGTAAACTACCCCACTCAGTCCTCCTCTATAGTAAACTACCCCACTCAGTCCTCCTCCATAGTAAACTACCCCACTCAGTCCTCCTCTATAGTAAACTACCACACTCAGTCCTCTTCTATAGTAAACAACCCCACTCAGTCCTCCTCTATAGTAAACTACCCCACTCAGTCCTCCTCTCTATAGTAAACTACCCCACTCAGTCCTCCTCTATAGTAAACTACCCCACTCAGTCCAGTCCTCCATAGTAAACTACCCCACTCAGTCCAGTCCTCCTCCATAGTAAACTACCCCACTCAGTCCAGTCCTCCTCTATAGTAAACTACCCCACTCAGTCCTCCTCCATAGTAAACTACCCCACTCAGTCCTCCAATATAGTAAACTACCACACTCAGTCCTCTTCTATAGTAAACAACCCCACTCAGTCCTCCTCTATAGTAAACTACCTCACTCAGTCCAGTCCTCCTCTATAGTAAACTACCCCACTCAGTCCTCCTCTATAGTAAACTACCCCACTCAGTCCTCCTCCATAGTAAACTACCCCACTCAGTCCAGTCCTCCTCTATAGTAAACTACCACACTCAGTCCTCCTCTATAGTAAACTACCCCACTCAGTCCTCCTCCATAGTAAACTACCCCACCCAGTCCAGTCCTCCTCTATAGTAAACTACCCCACTCAGTCCTCCTCTATAGTAAACTACCCCACTCAGTCCTCCTCCATAGTAAACTACCCCTCAGTCCAATCCTTCTCTATAGTAAACTACCCCACTCAGTCCTCCTCTATAGCAAACTACCCCACCCCTTCTCCTCTATAGTAAACTACCCCACTCAGTCCTCCTCTATAGTAAACTACCCCACTCAGTCCTCCTCCATAGTAAACTACCCCACCCAGTCCAGTCCTCCTCTATAGTAAACTACCCCACTCAGTCCTCCTCTATAGTAAACTACCCCACTCAGTCCTCCTCCATAGTAAACTACCCCTCAGTCCAATCCTTCTCTATAGTAAACTACCCCACTCAGTCCTCCTCTATAGTAAACTACCCCACTCAGTCCTCCTCCATAGTAAACTACCCCACCCAGTCCAGTTCTCCTCTATAGTAAACTACCCCACTCAGTCCTCCTCTATAGTAAACTACTCCACTCAGTCCTCCTCCATAGTAAACTACCCCTCAGTCCAATCCTTCTCTATAGTAAACTACCCCACTCAGTCCTCCTCTATAGTAAACTACCCCACTCAGTCCTCCTCTATAGCAAACTACCCCACCCCTTCTCCTCTATAGTAAACTACCCCACTCAGTCCTCCTCTATAGTAAACTACCCCACTCAGTCCTCCTCTATAGTAAACTACCCCACTCAGTCCTCCTCTATAGTAAACTACCCCACTCAGTCCAGTCTTCCTCCACTACTTCTTTGGCAGTGATTCCAGCCAATTAGTGTCTCGGGTCCATTAGACTCTGGCCTTGGAACTGGAACACGGACAAACAGTTCCTTGTTACAGGAATCTCCAACAGCATCTTCTCTCTCCATGATGTTAAACACCTTGATCCACCCCAACTCTCCTCTGACTCCTCCATTCCTGTGTCTGAATGGGTTTACCCCTGTCTCTCTCTCTCTCTCTCTCTCTCTCTCTCTCTCTCTCTCTCTCTCTGTCTCTCTCTCTCTCTCTCTCTCTCTCTCTCTCTCTCTCTCTCTCTCTCTCTCTCTCTCTCTCTCTCTCTCTCTCTCTCTCTCTCTCTCTCTCTCTCTCTCTCTCTCTCTCTCTGTCTCTCTCTCTCTCTCTGTCTCTCTCTCTCTCTCTCTCTCTCTCTCTCTCTCTCTCTCTCTCTCTCTCTCTCTCTCTCTCTTCTGACTCTCTGTCTCTCTCTCTCTCTCTCTCTCTCTCTCTCTCTCTCTCTCTTCTGACTCTCTGTCTCTCTCTGTCTCTCTCTCTCTCTCTCTCTCTCTTTCTGACTCTCTCTCTGTCTCTCTCTCTCTCTCTCTCTCTCTCTCTCTCTCTCTGTCTCTCTCTCTCTCTCTCTCTCTCTCTCTCTCTCTCTGTCTCTGTCTCTCTCTCTCTCTCTCTCTCTCTCTCTCTCTCTCTCTCTCCTCTCTCTCTCTCTCTCTCTCTCTCTCTCTCTCTCTCTCTCTCTCTCTCTCTCTCTCTCTCTCTCTCTCTCTCTCTCTCTCTGTCTCTCTCTCTGTCTCTCTCTCTCTCCCCCCACTCTCTCTCTCTCCCTCGCTCTCTCTCTTTCTCCCCCTTTCCCCCTCTCTCTCCCTCTCCTTCTATCTCTCTGCCCCTCGCTCTCTTTCTCTACCCCTCTCCCCCTCTCTTTCTCTCCACCCTGGCTCTCTCTCTCCCCCTTTCTCTCCCCTTCTCTCTCTCTCTCTCTCCCCCCTCTCTATCCCCTCCCCATTCTCTCTCTCCCCCCTCACTCTCCTTCCCTGCTCTCTCTCCCTCCCCCTCTCTCTCTCAATTCAATACAAGGGGCTATATTGGCATGTGAAACATGTGTTAACATTGCCAAAGCAAGTGAAGTAGACAATAAACAAAAATGAAAAAAACTATAAAAATGAACAATAAACAAGAATAAATAACGATAAACATTACACTCACAGAAGTTCCAAAAAGAATAAAGACATTTCAAATGTGATATTATGTCTATATACAGTGTTGTAATGATGTGCAAATAGTTAAAGTACAAAAAGGAAGTAAATAAACATAAATATGGGTTGTATTTACAATGGTGTTTGTTCTTCACTGGTTGCCCTTTTATTGTGGCAACAGGTCACACATCTTGCTGCTGTGATGGCATACTGTGATATTTCACCCAGCAGATATGGGAGTTTATCAAATATTGGTTTGTTTTTTAATCATTTTTGGATCTGTGTAATCTGAGGTAAATATGTGTCTCTAATATGGTCATACATTTGGCAGGAGGTTAGGAAGTGCAGCTCAGTTTCCACCTCATTTTGTGGGCAGTGTGCACATAGCCGGTCTTTTCTTGAGAGCCAGGTCTGCCTACAGGGGCTTTTCTCAATAGCAAGGCTATGCTCACTAAGTCTGTACATAGTCAAAGCTTTCCTTAATTTTGGGTCAGTCACAGTGGTCAGGTATTCTGCCACTGTGTACTCTCTGTTTAGGGCCAAATAGATTTATAGTTTGCTCTCACCCTCTCTCACTCCCACTCTCAGTCTCTCTCTCACTCACTCCCATCCTCTATCGCGCTCACTCCCACTCCCAGCCTCTCTTTCTCCCACTCCCAGCCTCTCTCTCACTCCCACTCCCAGCCTCTCTTTCTCCCACTCCCAGCCTCTCTCACTCCCACTCCCAGCCTCTCTCTCTCTCACTCCCAGCCTCTCTCTCTCACTCCCACTCCCAGCCTCTCGTTCTCACACTCCCAGTCTCTCTCACTCCCATTCTCAGCCTCTCGCTCTCACTCTCCCACCCCCAGCCTCTCTCTCTCTCACTCCAACTCCCAGCCTCTCTCTCTCTCACTCCCACTCCCACTCCCAGCCTCTCTCTCTCTCTCTCTCTCTCTCTCTCTCTCTCCCAGCCTCTATATCTCTCACTCCACTCCCAGCCCTTCTCTCTCTCACACCCAGCCCCGCACTCTCTCACTCCCACTCCCAGCCTCTCTCTCTCCCACTCCCAGCCTCTCTCTCTCTCTCACTCCCAGCCTCTCTCTCCCTCACTCCCAGACTCTCTCTCTCACTCCCAGCCTCTCTCTCTCTCACTACCAGCCTCTCTCCTTCTCACTCCCACTCCCAGCCTCTCTCTCTCCCACTCCCAGCCTCTCTCTCTCTCACTCCCAGCCTCTCTCTCTCTCACTCTCACTCCCAGCCTCTCTCTCTCCCACTCCCAGCCTCTCTCTCTCTCACTCTCACTCCCAGCCTCTCTCTCTCTCTCCCTCACTCCCAGCCCCTCTCTCTCTAGCATGAAATTCTACATTCAGACAACTGTGTTCCAATAAAAATATTAATGAATCCAGATATCCAGGGTGAAATCACTCACCGCTGTAGAAAACCCCCCATCAAAGACATGGAGCCGGACTGTTATTTGTTTTTCCAGACAGTCTACTTGCTGGGGATTTATGGTTCTTTGAAATTCAGAAATTATATCTGAAGAAATTCCAGCCACTATAAACAACTAACTATTTTCGGTCTGAGTAACCCAAGCATGCGACAATATATTTGAAAGAGAAATTATTAAATGTTTAATGTTTACTGTTGAGCTGTTTGACGTTGTCAGCCTCTGTCTACTCTAGGGACATTCTGCAGCACATCTAATGGCAGGGGTTTAGTAGCTGAATGACCCCTGGGAGGGGTTTAGTAGGTGAATGACCCCTGGGAGGGGTATAGTAGCTGACTGACCCCTGGGAGGGGTTTAGTAGCTGAATGACCCCTGGGAAGGGTTTAGTAGGTGAATGACCCCTGGGAGGGGTATAGTAGGTGAATGACCCCTGGGAGGGGTTTAGTAGGTGAATGACCCCTGGGAGGGGTTTAGTAGCTGAATGACCCCTGGGAGGGGTATAGTAGCTGAATGACCCCTGGGAGGGGTTTAGTATCTGAACGACCCCTGGGAGGGGTTTAGTATCTGAACGACCCCTGGGAGGGGTTTAGTAGGTGAATGACCCCTGGGAAGGGTATAGTAGCTGAATGACCCCTGGGAGGGGTTTAGTATCTGAATGACCCCTGGGAGGGGTTTAGTATCTGAACGACCCCTGGGAGGGGTTTAGTAGCTGAATGACCCCTGGGAAGGGTATAGTAGCTGAATGACCCCTGGGAGGGGTTTAGTATCTGAATGACCCCTGGGAGGGGTATAGTAGCTGAATGACCCCTGGGAGGGGTTTAGTATCTGAACGACCCCTGGGAGGGGTTTAGTATCTGAACGACCCCTGGGAGGGGTTTAGTAGCTGAATGACCCCTGGGAGGGGTATAGTAGCTGAATGACCCCTGGGAAGGGTATAGTAGGTGAATGACCCCTGGGAGGGGTTTAGTATCTGAATGACCCCTGGGAGGGGTTTAGTATCTGAATGACCCCTGGGAGGGGTTTAGTATCTGAATGACCCCTGGGAGGGGTTTAGTATCTGAATGACCCCTGGGAGGGGTATAGTAGCTGAATGACCCCTGGGAGGGGTTTAGTAGCTGAATGACCCCTGGGAGGGGTTTAGTATCTGAACGACCCCTGGGAGGGGTTTAGTATCTGAATGACCCCTGGGAGGGGTTTAGTAGCTGAATGACCCCTGGGAGGGGTTTAGTATCTGAACGACCCCTGGGAGGGGTTTAGTAGCTGAATGACCCCTGGGAGGGTTTAGTAGCTGAATGACCCCTGGGAGGGGTTTAGTAGGTGAATGACCCCTGGGAGGGGTTTAGTAGCTGAACGACCCCTGGGAGGGGTTTAGTATCTGAACGACCCCTGGGAGGGGTTTAGTAGCTGAATGACCCCTGGGAGGGGTTTAGTAGCTGAATGACCCCTGGGAGGGGTTTAGTAGGTGAATGACCCCTGGGAGGGGTTTAGTAGCTGAACGACCCCTGGGAGGGGTTTAGTAGCTGAATGACCCCTGGGAGGGGTTTAGTAGCTGAATGACCCCTGGGAGGGGTTTAGTAGGTGAATGACCCCTGGGAGGGGTTTAGTAGCTGAACGACCCCTGGGAGGGGTTTAGTATCTGAACGACCCCTGGGAGGGGTTTAGTAGCTGAATGACCCCTGGGAGGGGTTTAGTAGCTGAATGACCCCTGGGAGGGGTTTAGTAGGTGAATGACCCCTGGGAGGGGTTTAGTAGCTGAACGACCCCTGGGAAGGGTATAGTAGCTGAATGACCCCTGGGAGGGGTATAGTAGCTGAATGACCCCTGGGAGGGGTTTAGTATCTGAATGACCCCTGGGAGGGGTTTAGTAGCTGAATGACCCCTGGGAAGGGTATAGTAGCTGAATGACCCCTGGGAGGGGTTTAGTATCTGAATGACCCCTGGGAAGGGTATAGTATCTGAATGACCCCTGGGAGGGGTATAGTAGCTGAATGACCCCTGGGAGGGGTTTAGTAGCTGAATGACCCCTGGGAGGGGTTTAGTATCTGAATGACCCCTGGGAGGGGTATAGTAGGTGAACGACCCCTGGGAGGGGTTTAGTAGGTGAACGACCCCTGGGAGGGGTTTAGTAGGTGAACGACCCCTGGGAGGGGTTTAGTATCTGAACGACCCCTGGGAGGGGTTTAGTATCTGAATGACCCCTGGGAGGGGTATAGTAGGTGAATGACCCCTGGGAGGGGTATAGTAGCTGAATGACCCCTGGGAGGGGTTTAGTATCTGAACGACCCCTGGGAGGGGTATAGTAGCTGACTGACCCCTGGGAGGGGTTTAGTATCTGAACGACCCCTGGGAGGGGTTTAGTAGGTGAATGACCCCTGGGAGGGGTTTAGTATCTGAACGACCCCTGGGAGGGGTTTAGTATCTGAACGACCCCTGGGAGGGGTTTAGTATCTGAATGACCCCTGGGAGGGGTATAGTAGGTGAATGACCCCTGGGAGGGGTATAGTAGGTGAATGACCCCTGGGAGGGGTATAGTAGCTGAATGACCCCTGGGAGGGGTTTAGTATCTGAACGACCCCTGGGAGGGGTTTAGTATCTGAACGACCCCTGGGAGGGGTTTAGTATCTGAACGACCCCTGGGAGGGGTATAGTAGGTGAATGACCCCTGGGAGGGGTTTAGTATCTGAATGACCCCTGGGAGGGGTTTAGTATCTGAACGACCCCTGGGAGGCGTTTAGTAGGTGAATGACCCCTGGGAGGGGTTTAGTAGGTGAATGACCCCTGGGAGGGGTTTAGTATCTGAACGAAAATATAAATTACAGGGTCAGAAGTTTTTACTAACCTTTAGGTGACCTGACCAGGAAATAAACTAGACATGCTGGCAGCTTATGACTAGGGCCCAGAGTTATTCCTGGTGGGGGGTCAGGAAAAACTCCTCCAATGTTTTATTTATTTATGTTTTGGGTCTATAATTGCTGATTCAGCATATAATTATGCTGTAAACTTCCTGCAGCTCCCTCTCCAATCCCCAAAGCTCCAATAGTCTTTACTGTGGGAGGCTATGGAGCACGAGGATGACCATACTCTCACGTTCATGCTTACTCAGATGGTTGTGTTCAGGCTGGGATCATTATGGCTTTTGTCCCAAATGGCACCCTATTCCCTATATAGTGCACTACGTTTGACCAGGGCGCATAGGAAATAAGGTGCAATTTGGTACACACCCATTATGTTCAAGTCAACCAGGGCAAAGCCTTACACCTGCCAGAGAGATCACTTCATTCCCTATTAAAAGTTACTCAAACTGAACTAAAATATACACTCAACATGCCAGTGGCGCAGAGGTCTTAGGCACGGCATCTCACGGCTAGAGGCGTCACTACAGATCCTGGTTCGATTCCCGGCTGTATCACAACTGTCTGTGATTAGGAGTCCCATAGGGCAGTGCACAATTGGCCCAGCGTCGCCCGGGTTAGGTTTTGGCCGGGTTAGGTTTTGGCCGGGTTAGGTTTTGGCCGGGTTAGGTTTTGGCCGGGTTAGGGTTTGGCCGGGTTAGGTTTTGGCCGGGGTAGGTTTTGGCCGGGGTAGGTTTTGGCCGGGTTAGGGTTTGGCCGGGTTAGGTTTTGGCCGGGTTAGGTTTTGGCCGGGTTAGGCCGTCATTGATTAAAAAATAATTTGTTCTTATTAACTGACTTGCCTAGTTAAATAAATAAAAACTAATCTCTGATTTTACTGAGGTAAAGGTCATATAAATCAGTCAATTGAATTAAATTCATTAGGCCCGATTCTATGGATTTCACATGACTGGGCAGTGGCGCAGCCATGGGTGGGCCTGGGAGGGCATAGGCCCACCCACTGGGGAGCCAGACCCAGCCAATCAGAATGAGTGTTTCCCCACAAAAGGTTTTTTATTGCAGATAGAAATATTCCTCAGTTTCATCAGCTGTCCGGTGACTGGTCTCAGACCATCCCGCAGGTGAAGAAGCCGGATGTGGTTGTGAGGCCGGTTGGACGTACTGCCAAATTCTTTAAGATGGCGTTGGAGGCGGTTTATGGTAGAGAAATGAACATTAAATTTTCTGGCAACAGCTCTGGTAGATATTCCTTCAGTCAGCATGCCAATTGCACACTCCCTCAAAACTTGAGACATCTGTGGCATTGTGTTGTGACAAAACTGTACGTTTTAAAGTGGCCTGTTAATGTCCCCAGCACAAGGTGCACCTGCGTAATCACCATGCTGTTTAATCAGCTTCTTGATATGCCACACCTGCCAGGTGGATGGATTATCTTGGCAAACGGAGAAATGCTCACTCAAAGGGATGTAAACAAATTTGTGCACAACATTTGAGAGAAATAAGCTTCTTGTACATACGGTATGGACAATTCCTGATATCTTTTATTTCAACTCATGAAATATGGGACCAACGCTTTACATGTTGCACTTATTCCTATTACGCAAAAAAACAAAGCATCCTTCACTCATGCTGCCAAACATTCCCTCGTAAAACTGACTATCCTACCGATCCTCGACTTAGGCGATGTCATTTACAAAATAGCCAACACTCTACTCAGAAAATTGGATGCAGTCTATCACAGTGCCATCCGGTTTGTCACCAAAGCCCCATATACCATCCACCACTGCGACCTGTATGCTCTCGTTGGCTGGCCTTCGCTTCATATTCGTCGCCAAACCCACTGGCTCCAGGTCATCTACAAGACCCTGCTAGGTAAAGTCCCCCCTTATCTCAGCTCACTGGTCACCATAGCAGCACCCACCCATAGCATGTAGCAAAGGATGAGAGGGTGTTCCATTCATAATTATGACTGATGAGAGGGTGTTCCATTCATAATTATGTGTGATGAGGGTGTTCCATTCATAATTATGACGTGATGAGAGGGTGTTCCATTCATGATGAATCCATTCATAATTATGCGTGATGAGAGGGTGTTCCATTCATAATTATGCGTGATGAGAGGGTGTTCCATTCATAATTATGCGTGATGAGAGGGTGTTCCATTCATAATTATGCGTGATGAGAGGGTGTTCCATTCATAATTATGACTGATGAGAGGGTGATGACTGATGAGAGGGTGTTCCATTCATAATTATGCGTGATGAGAGGGTGTTCCATTCATAATTATGACTGATGAGAGGGTGTTCCATTCATAATTATGACTGATGAGAGGGTGTTCCATTCATAATTATGACTGATGAGAGGGTGTTCCATTCATAATTACTGATGAGAGGGTGTTCCATTCATAATTATGACGTGATGAGAGGGTGTTCCATTCATAATTATGACTGATGAGAGGGTGTTCCATTCATAATTATGACGTGATGAGAGGGTGTTCCATTCATAATTATGTGATGAGAGGGTGTTCCATTCATAATTATGACTGATGAGAGGGTGTTCCATTCATAATTATGCGTGATGAGAGGGTGTTCCATTCATAATTATGACTGATGAGAGGGTGTTCCATTCATAATTATGACTGATGAGAGGGTGTTCCATTCATAATTCCATTCATAATTATGCGTGATGAGAGGGTGTTCCATTCATAATTATGACTGATGAGAGGGTGTTCCATTCATAATTATGACTGATGAGAGGGTGTTCCATTCATAATTATGACTGATGAGAGGGTGTTCCATTCATAATTATGACTGATGAGAGGGTGTTCCATTCATAATTATGCGTGATGAGAGGGTGTTCCATTCATAATTATGGCTGTTGAGAGGGTGTTCCATTCATAATTATGACTGATGAGAGGGTGTTCCATTCATAATTATGCACTATAAACTTTATTGAATTTTTGAGCCAGGAGATGACGCCATTGGTTGATTGAGCCTGCTGTCTAATCTAGAAATGCATGGAGCCGTGTTTTGTAGCAATTATTGTGGCCTTTGTGTTTTGCCAATTTGCACGATTACTCTAGTAGATATGGTTGTTCAGTAGAGCCATTGGACTTGTCTCAACAATGTATATGCCAGGACATTGCAGGATAACTGGGTTGACTCATTTTCCCTGGCTCTGTAAAGACTACAGCCTGACGGGAGTCCTACTTCATTGGTCCCACCCTCAAAAGGCAGGCTTTTCAAAATGGGAGCGATACTAGTTTACAGGTTTAATGGAAGCTACACTATGTTACCATGCACTGTCTATCTGAGACTGCTAAATAATTAGCGACAATGGCTCCTGATGATTCCTCTTACCACGAAAAGCTGGACGATTAAACATTTGTTTATGTTTTTTTTTTACATAGGAACATACAAAACTATTTATTAGAGCCAGAATACACTGAAGAGAAGTTAAGACAGAAAAAAAATTATAATTGAGACCAGCAATTATTGGCGCCAGCCTAGACCAGGACTCAGGAGGGTAAATGATAAACAAGTTATTTGCTTTGCTGTCAATAGCTAGCTAGCAATATAAGCTCTAGTTTTACACTAGGCAGTGATGTTCAGTACAGTACAATTTGGTGATTGATTCGGCCATAACGGGGTTGCTAGTACCACTACAAGGCAAGCTAGCCAAGTTTAGCTAGCTAGCTAGCTGTGCATTTGGAATACATGACATTTACTGTAGTCTAACATTATAGCTAGCTAGCTAACTAGCCTAGCTAGCCTCAGTGCCTCTCAAGGAGACGCGTTCTGTCTCCTAGAGATTAACGTACTTTAGTGTGAAAAGTGAAAATCAATCCCAGAACAACAGCAAAGGACCTTGTGAAGATGCAGGAGGAAACAGGTACAAATGTATCTATATCCACAGTAAAATGAGTCCTATATCGACATAACCTGAAAGGCCGCTGAGCAAGGAAGAAGCCACTGCTCCAAAAACGGCATAAAAAAATCCAGACTACGGTTTGCAACTGCACATGGAGACAAAGATTGTACTTTTTGGAGAAATGTCCTCTGGTCTGATGAAACAAAAATAGAACTGTTTGGCCATAATGACCATCGTTATGTTTTGGAGAAAAAAAGAGGCTTGCAAGCCTAAGAACACCATCCCAACCATGAAGCCCGGGGGTGCCAGCATCATATTGTGGGGGTGCTTTGCTGCAGGAGGGACTGGTGCACTTCACAAAATAGATGGCATCATGAGGACGAGAATTATGTGGATATATTGAAGCAACTTCTTAAAGCTTGGTCGCAAACAGGTCTTCCAAATGGACATTGAACCCAAGCATACTTGCAAGCAAAGTTGTGGCAAAATGGCAAGGTATCGGAGTGGCCATCACAAAGCCCTGACCTCAAGCCTATAGAAACTTTGTGGGCAGAACTGTTAAAGCGTGTGCAAGCAAGGAGGCCAACAAACCTGACTCAGTTACACCAGCTCAGTCAGCAGGAATGGGACAAAATTCACCCAACTTATTGTGGGAAGCTTGTGGAAGGCTCCTCGAAATGTTTGACCCAAGTTAAAAAATTTAAAGGCAATGCTACCAAATACTATTTGAGTGTACGTAAACTTCTGACCCATTGGGAATGTGATGAAAGAAATTAAAGTTGAAATGAATCATTCTCTCTACTATTATTCAGACATTTCACATTCTTAAAATAAAGTGGTGATTCTAACTGACCTAAGACAGGGAATTGTTATTAGGATTAAATGTCAGGAATTGTGCAAAACTTGAGTTTAAATGTATTAAGCTAAGGTGTATGTGTCACGATCGTCGTAAGGAGCGGACCAAAATGCAGCGTGGTGTGTGTTCATGATGATTTTTTAATTAAAGAAAGCACTGAACACTGAATACAAACTATACAAAACAATAAACTAATAACGACCGTGACGCTATAATGAGAACTGTGCTGACACAAGCAACTAACATAGACAATCACCCACAAACAAACAGTGAAACCCAGGCTACCTAAGTATGATTCTCAATCAGAGACAACTAATGACACCTGCCTCTGATTGAGAACCATACTTAGGCCGAAACATACAAATCCCCAAATCATAGAAAAACAAACATAGACTGCCCACCCCAACTCACGCCCTGACCATACTAAATAATGACAAAACAAAGGAAATAAAGGTCAGAACGTGACAGTATGTAAATTTCCGACTTCAACTGTATTTGCTATAGTCACAGACTAATCTACTGTTTCATTGAAACATGTTTACTTGCCAACCAACTCAAGTTTTAATGATACACCAACTCCCTCCGTCATTTGTTTTAGCAGTATGACTGGAGCTAGTTTATCCAAATAAGTTTCATGAATCACAATGAATTGATTCAAAAGTTAAAGTTAACACTTTATTGGTTTCTGATGCAACTGGAGTCATTTAGTCACTTGTCAGTACGCTTGTAAAAACAAAATCTCTATTTTCTCAAATTTTCACTACTTTTGCACATTTTTAATACTGAACGTTTTCAGATCTTCAACCAAAACCTAATATTAGATAAAGGGGAACCTGAGGGGAACAAATAACACAACATTGACATACTTCATGTATTTCATAAACAAAGTTATGCAACACCCAATGCCCCTGTGTGAAAAAGTAATTGTCCTCGTATACACTCAATAACTATGACTCCAACCAAACACTTCCTGTAGTTGTTGATCGGTCTCTCATACTGCTGTGGAGGAATTTTGGCCCACTCTTCCATACAGTACTACTGTAACTCAGCGACATTTTGTGGGCTTTCAAGCATGACCTGCTCGTTTCAAGTCCTGCCACAACATCTCCATTGGGAATATGTCTTGACTTTGACTAGTCCATTCCAAAACTTCAAATCTGTGGCTTTTTAGCCATTTTCATGTAGACTTGATTGTGTGTTTTGGATCATTGTCTTGCTGCATGACCCAGCTGTGCTTCAGCTTCAGCTCACAGACAGATGGGCCTGACATTCTTCTATAGAAATATCTGATACAGAGAAGAATTTATGGCTCCTTCTATTAAGGCAAGTCATCCAGGTCCTTGGGCAGCAAAGCATCCCCAAACCATCACACTACCACCACCATGCTTGACCGTTGGTATGAGGTTCTTACTGTGGAATGTAGTGTTTTGGTTTTCTCCAGACATAATGGGACCCATGTCATCCAAAAAAGTTATAATTTTGACTCATCTGTCCATAGAACATAACTTCCAAGAGTCTCGATGATGGCCAGAACACAACATCTCAATAAAGTCTACTTGTTTTGGGGTAATGGCACCTGGTTTAGCGGGCTTTGGAGCTGTGGCGATGTTGGCAGGGATGTTGAGTTTTGGGAGCTGTGACTCTTTGTTGTAGACAACCGTCTGGTCGTTTTCTGCACTCCACAGTCAGGTGGACAAGCCTCTCGTACACTTTCTTAACCACCATCTGCTTTGGAAGAAGATTAGTTTCTACTGCAAGTCCCCTGGAAAGACATGAAGCCTGATCATGAGGATGTGGAACACATGAAGACTTATCATGAGGATGTGGAACACATGAAGCCTGATCATGAGGATGTGGAAACATGAAGCCTGATCATGAGGATGTGGAACACATGAAGCCTGATCATGAGGATGTGGAACACATGAAGCCTGATCATGAGGATGTGGAACACATGAAGCCTGATCATGAGGATGTGTTAAACATGAAGCCTGATCATGAGGATGTGTTAAACATGAAGCCTGATCCTGAGGATGTGGAACACCTGAAGCCTGATCATGAGGATGTGTTAAACATGAAGCCTGATCATGAGGATGTGGAACACATGAAGCCTGATCATGAGGATGTGGAACACATGAAGCCTGATTATGAGGATGTGGAACACATGAAGCCTGATCATGAGGATGTGGAACACATGAAGCCTGATCATGAGGATGTGGAACACATGAAGCCTGATCATGAGGATGTGTTAAACATGAAGCCTGATCATGAGGATGTGTTAAACATGAAGCCTGATCATGAGGATGTGTTAAACATAAAGCCTGATCATGAGGATGTGTTAAACATGAAGCCTGATCATGAGGATGTGGAACATATGAAGCCTGATTATGAGGATGTGTTAAACATGAAGCCTGATCATGAGGATGTGGAACACATGAAGCCTGATCATGAGGATGTGGAACACATGAAGCCTGATCATGAGGATGTGGAACACATGAAGCCTGATCATGAGGATGTGTTAAACATGAAGCCTGATCATGAGGATGTGGAACACATGAAGCCTGATCATGAGGATGTGGAACACATGAAGCCTGATCATGAGGATGTGTTAAACATGAAGCCTGATCATGAGGATGTGGAACACATGAAGCCTGATCATGAGGATGTGTTAAACATGAAGCCTGATCATGAGGATGTGGAACACATGAAGCCTGATCATGAGGATGTGTTAAACATGAAGCCTGATCATGAGGGTGTGGAACACATGAAGCCTGATCATGAGGATGTGGAACACATGAAGCCTGATCATGAGGATGTGGAACACATGAAGCCTGATCATGAGGATGTGGAACACATGAAGCCTGATCATGAGGATGTGGAACACATGAAGCCTGATCATGAGGATGTGTTAAACATGAAGCCTGATCATGAGGGTGTTAAACATGAAGCCTGATCATGAGGATGTGTTAAACATGAAGCCTGATCATGAGGATGTGGAAAACATGAAGCCTGATCATGAGGATGTGGAACACATGAAGCCTGATCATGAGGATGTGGAACACATGAAGCCTGATCATGAGGATGTGGAACACATGAAGCCTGATCATGAGGATGTGTTAAACATGAAGCCTGATCATGAGGATGTGGAACACATGAAGCCTGATCATGAGGATGTGGAAACATGAAGCCTGATCATGATGATGTGGAACACATGAAGCCTGATCATGAGGATGTGTTACCATACAAGAAACCATGTTCATCTGTAAACAAAAACAACAACAAAAATGTTACAGTAGACTGGTATGTGTTTTGTTACTCAGGGTCAATAATGGGGTGTTGAGTTGGGCTGTTACCCAAGATGTGAAAAGTTTGAGGGGGGGGGTTTGACTTGTAGACAGTCTAGTTATGTATTTTTGTGTATGAGCGCCTACAGTTGTGCTGTTGAGGAGAACACTGTCAACAACATAGTGGATAGGCTAGAAGAGCACACTAACAGCCTGTCTCCCTCATGCCAAACAACTGGCTACATGGGTGTGACAAGTTTGAAGAAACACTTGGCTTGTGTGATTTTGTTTTCTCAAGAGGCGATTGTGCTTTCATAAATACATTTGGCTGGCCTGGCTTATTTCAAAGTCAGATGATGTTGATCTTGAGTTCATTCCAGGGTGAAAGCTTTCATCCAATGTGTCTGCAGGATCTGTACAACTGAAGCTGGTGTCCAGGTCAGTAGCAGGATTAGTCTGTGGGACACACAGTAGTCAGTGAATATCCAACATGTTACTACATTGTCCCCATCAATACACACTCAAACAAGGTACTATACCCACCCACACATCTCGTGTCAATAGTTCATGCACACACACCTTCACACACACAATACCCACCCCAAACAGACACAGGTCAGTCAATTTTCTCTTCAAGCCTTGCATGGACAATCAACTAAGCCTCCAAAAATACAGAGAAAACTACAGTGGAAGTTATAGCCTACTTGTAAACACCCCAACTATGACAATAAGACACAGATCATGTTTATGCCTATAGTTCCAGTATATTTACTTGCTCATAATGGATCATGATGGAAAGATTTTGTAGATTTTAGTATGTTTTTAGAAGGTGACTTACACTAAGTTCCCTGTGCTGAGCTTGAAGGTTGACGCCTCGGCAGATGTTGATGGGATCAGACTCTAAATAGAACAAATAGTCACGTTAGCCTCAGCGGTAGTCAGTAAAGCTAGCGAAGCTAACGTTAGCTTGCAAAGTTACAAATCACATCAACGGATTAGCAGCTGGCTAATTACAATTATATGCTTTGGAATGTCCAGCCAGTGTATTTTGAAAGCTAGCTAGCTAGATTTTGGTATAGATGAACAAATGTAGTTAGCTAGGTAGTTAAGTTAGCTAGTTAAGTTAGTTAGCTAGTTAAGTTATCTAGTTAGCTAGTTAAGTTAGCTAGCTAGTTGGCTAGTTAAGTTAGCTAGCTAGTTGGCTAGTTAAGTTAGCTAGTTAAGTTATCTAGTTAGCTAGTTAAGTTAGCTAGCTAGTTGGCTAGTTAAGTTAGCTATCTAGTTGGCTAGTTAAGTTAGCTAGCTAGTTGGCTAGTTAAGTTAGCTAGTTAAGTTATCTAGTTAGCTACTTAGCTAGCTAGTTAGCTACGTTACCTCAGGTCGACCTCTTTCCTGCTGATCTGATGTTGGCTGATCGGATGCCTTCCTCTTTGACGTGAAGGGGAAAATGGATGGAATAGCATCACTTTCCAAAGTTCGACGACATGGCAAACCCCATCAGCTGAGACTTCAGGTCCGTTTAGAAATCCTCATGCTGAACACTGACATTTTTTTAACAAATATTTCTAACGTCAACTGGATACACATCCACGGGGCAGCACTACGTCCTGAAATACCTATGAATTCAGAATATTCTGGTTTGCTTTAAACCAGGAAATGTAGCTGGCCCGTTTCTACCGGTGAGATGCAGAAATGCTTGTATTTGCGTGTTGGGAAGAAATGCCTTTTTTTTATTTTTTTTATTACACCTATTTTAATACCATGATAAGGGTGATATGCAGTGATATAGAGCAGCGGTGAAATGTCCCTTTAAGGTCAAATTGGTGGGAACATGGCCAACCATATTAACTAGCCCAGAATAGACTGAAGGATAGAGGAAGGTAATGCTACAACAAAGAGATGAGTGCAGAGGAATGTCAAGCCTTCTGTAGGCCGTGGGAATGCGTCCCAAATGGCACTCTGTTCCCTATTTAGTGCACTACTTTTACTATGAGACTGGTCAAAAGTAGTGTGCCGTGCGGGGAATAGGCTGCCATTTGGGACTCACACTTGATCTTACTTTAGACTTCAAGGGGGTTGCACTGTGTCCAAGAGGAATTCAATGAACTTAGAAGAGAGGAGATGATCTTTGAACTATGACCTAGAGGTCATGGCTTGGTCAGGCCCTGGTGTCCTTGTAAAGATCAGCAGGGGCTCACTCTCTTGCACACACTCTCAAAATACCTTGCAATCATCTCGGCCCCTCTTTCTCTCCATCTTTCTCTCTCTCTCTCTCTCTCCCTCTCTCTCTCTCTCTCCCTCTGTCTCTCTCTCTCTCTCTCTGTCTGTCTGTCTGTCTGTCTCTGTGTGTCTGCGTCCTCCCCCAGCAGGAAGGGTAGCCTATCCTCATCAGAGAGCGTTTCAAATTTGGGTTAATGACACTCTCTAATTGTTTAATTTTTTTAACATTTTGTCAGGAAATGCAGCTCTGTCTCAGGTTCTGCTGTTGTGCAGTGGTTGCACAGCCTTTCCTCTACAGGGAGCCAGGTTTTCCTGTGTCTAACCTTCTCAATGGCAAGGCTGTGCTCACTGAGCCTGTACTCTGTCAAGGTTTTTCTAAGGTTTTGATCAGTAACCATGGTCAAATAGTTAGCCACAGTGTACTGTTGATTTGGGGCCAGAAAGCACTGCATTTTGCTTTGTGTTTGTGTTTCCCAGTAAGCAATGTAGTTTTGTTTTGACTGTGTGTTGTAATTTGATTAATTCTGATTGATTGGATGTTCTGGTCCTGAGGCTTCAGTGTGTTAGTAGAACAGGTTTGTGAATTCTGCCCTGCATGCATAGTTTGTAGTTTCCTTAGGACATGTAGGACATGAAGGAGAATCTTATAGAACTCTGCATGCAGAGTTTCAAAGGGGTGTTTGTCCCATTGGGTGAAATCTTGTTGTGCAAGTGGACCCCACACCTCGCTGCCATAAAGTGCAATTGGTTCAATTACACATTAAATTAGTTTTAGCCAAATTGTAATAGGTATTTCAATTTGAATTTGTTTTTTAATGGCGTAGAATGCCTTGCGTGCTTTCTCTGTCAGCTCATTGACTGCATCATTAAGGTGTCCAGGTTTATTTTTAAACCTAAGTCATTATAGTGTGTGCAGTACTTCATATATTTTGTACCAATTGAGAACTTTGGTCTAATACCCTGCAATCTCTCTCTCTCTCTCTCTCTCTCTCTCTCTCTCTCTCTCTCTCTCTCTCCCTCTCTCTCTCCCTCTCTCTCTCCCGCTCTCTCTCCCTCTCTCTCTCTCTCTCTTTCTCTCTCTCTCTCTCTCTCTCTCTCTCTCTCTCTCTCTCTCTCTCTCCCCCCCTCTCTCCCTCTCTCTCTCTCTCTCCCCTCTCTCTCCCCCTCTCTCCCCCTCTCTCTCTCCCCCTCTCTCTCCCTCTCTCTCTCCCTCTCTCTCTCCCTCTCTCTCGCTCTCTCTCCCTCTCTCTCTCCCTCTCTCTCTCCCTCCCTCACTCGAGCTTGCTCTCTTACAAACACACACACACTCTCTCTCTCTAATGTCTCTGGCCTCCCTCAGACAGTTAGGGACAGCAGCTTCCGTCCAAAAACTCCCTCACTGTTTAGCCGGAGTGTTAGCTAAAATATACAATGTGTGTATGATAGCAAAGTTTGCTGACATTATTTTTATACACCTTACATCAATGCGGACAGAGGTTTTTGGGCTGAATTGTAGCCTTGTATGGAGGTGTATTTATATTTTAGGCTCTTGAAAAAAAACAGCCGATTTCTCTTTATAATCGTGGATGAGCATAGGTCTCTCAGAGGACAAAAGATCATAAATTCATTATACATTTAATTTACTATTTGTATTGTGTTTCATGTTTTGTGTGGACCCCAGGAAGAGTAGCTGCTGCTTTTGCAATGGGCAATGAGGATATAAAATAAAATAACAAAAATACCAAATACCAATTAACTTCAAGAATGAATATCATACACTACCAGTCAAAAGTTTGGACACCTACTCATTCAAGGGTTTTTCTTTATTTGAACTATTTTCTACATTGTAGAATAATGAGTGGCTCAGCGTTCTAAGGCACTGCATCTCAGTGCTTGAGGCGTCACTACAGGCCCTGGTTCGATTTCAGGCTGTATCACAACCGGCCGTGATTGGGAGTCCCATAGGGCGGTGCACAATTGGCCCAGCGTCGTCTGGGTTAGGGTTTGGCCGGGGTAGGCCGTCATTGTAAATAAGAATTTGTCATTAACTGACTTGCCTAGTTAAATAAAAATAAATAAATGAAATAGTTATATAGTTAAATAAAAATAAATAAATGAAATAACACATCATCATGTAGTAACCAAAAAAAGTATTAAACAAATCAAAATATATTTTATATTTGAGATTCTTCAAAGTAGCCACCCTTTGCCTTGATGACAGCTTTGCACACTCTTGGCATTCTCTCAACCAGCTTCATGAGGTAGTCACCTGGAATGCATCTCAATTAACAGGTGTGCCTTGTTAAAAGTGAATGCGTGGAATGCGCAATCAGTTATGTTGTGACAAGGTAGGGTTGGTATACAGAAGATAGCGCTATTTGGTAAAATACCAAGTCCATATTATGGCAAGAACAAATAAGCAAAGAGAAACGACAGTCCATCATTACTTGAAGACATGAAGGTCAGTCAATCCGTAAAATGTCAAGAACTTTTAAAGTTTCTTCAAGTGCAGTCGCAAAAACCATCAAGCGCTATGATGAAACTGGCTCTCATGAGGACCACCACAGGAAAGAAAGACCCAGAGTTACCTCTGCTGCAGAGGATAAGTTCATTAGAGTTAGCTGCACCTCAGATTGCAGCCCAAGTAAATGCTTCACAGAGTTCAAGTAACAGACACATCTCAACATCAACTGTTCAGAGGAGACTGCAGGAAACAGGCCTTCATGGTTGAATTGCTGTAAAGAAACCACCACTAAAGGACACCAATAAGAAGAGACTTACTTGTGCCAAGAAACACGAGCAATGGACAGGTGGAAATCTGCCCTTTTGGTCTGATGTGTACAAATTTGAGAATTTTGGTTCCAACCGCTGTGTCTTTGTGAGACGCAGAGTAGGTGAATGGATGATCTCTGTATGTGTGGTTCCCACCGTGAAGCATGGAGGAGGTGTGAGGGTGTGGGGGTGCTTTGGTGGTGACATTGTCGGTTATTTATTTAGAATTCAAGGCAAACTTAACCAGCATGGCTACCACGGCAGTCTGCAGTGATACGCCATACCATCTGGTTTGCGCTTAGTCCACTATAATTTGTTTTTCAACAGGACAATGACCCAACACACCTCCAGGCTGTGTACGGGCTATTTGACCAAGATGGAGGGTGATGGAGTGCTGCATCATATGACCTCAACCCAAATGAGATGGTTTGGGATGAGTTGGACCGCAGAGTGAAGGAAAAGCAGCCAACAAGTGCTCAGCATATGTGGGAACTCCTTCCAGACTGTTGGAAAAGCATTCCAGGTCAAGCTGGTTAAGAGAATGCCAAGAGTGTGCAAAGCTGTCATCAAGGCAAAAGGGTGGCTACTTTAGAAATGCTTAACACTTTTCTGGTTACTACATGACTCCATATGTGTTATTTCATAGGTTTGATGTCTTCACTATTATTCTACAATGCAGAAAATAGAAAAAGAAAGAAAGAAAAACCCTTGAATGAGTAGCTGTGTCCAAACTTCTGACTGGTACTGTATATGACACAGTCATCCTCATAAGTCAAGATGAAATCTAACTAACTGTTAACTAAATAAATTGACAGGCGAGTAGAAGAGCCCTGAGATCATGACTCATACGTTTGTAATAAATCTCTACTTATGGAACACTTCACACATCTGTCAAAACACATATCACAGTTCAAACAGATGTCTTAGCGGTAGCACAAAGGGCCAACAACATTCCTTCCCCTAACGCAGTAGCAGCCCTGGGGCCACGTCTTAAATTACACCCTATTCCCTGTCTAGTACACTACTTTTGACCAGGGCTCTGGGTTAAAAGTATGCCACTATACAGGGAGGGTGTACCGGTTGGGACACAGCCCTTGGGTTCTGGGTAGCTACTCCTCTCTCTTCTCAGTCCAGTGATTTTCACCGGGGTTAGAGACGTTTGAGTCGGATTGTCTGGCCTCCATCCCACCGACCGACACAGACTGACTACGTGACGGAGTCCAGTACTACAGTACCCAGTAGCAGAGTGTATTAAGGGGAGGCGATCAGACCCTTCAGACCATAACAGTGTTTTATATAGAGGTCAGAGGTCAGACCCGAACAGTGGTTTATATAGAGGTCAGAGGTCAGACCCGAACAGTGGTTTATATAGAGATCAGACCCTTCAGACCATAACAGTGTTTTATATAGAGGTCAGAGGTCAGACCCGAACAGTGGTTTATATAGAGATCAGACCCTTCAGACCCTAACAGTGTTTTATATAGAGAAGAGATCAGACCCTAACAGTGGTTTATATAGAGATCAGACCCTAACAGTGTTTTATATAGAGATCAGACCCTAACAGTGGTTTATATAGAGGTCAGACCCTAACAGTGTTTTATATAGAGGTCAGACCCTAACAGTGGTTTATATAGAGATCAGAGCCTAACAGTGGTTTATATAGAGGTCAGACCCTAACAGTGGTTTATATAGAGATCAGAACCTAACAGAGTTTTATATAGAGAAGAGATCAGACCCTAACAGTGGTTTATATAGAGGTCAGACCCAAACAGAGTTTTATATAGAGAAGAGATCAGACCCTAACAGTGTTTTATATAGAGATCAGACCCTAACAGTGGTTTATATAGAGGTCAGACCCTAACAGTGTTTTATATAGAGGTCAGACCCTAACAGTGGTTTATATAGAGATCAGAGCCTAACAGTGGTTTATATAGAGAAGAGATCACATCCTAACAGTGGTTTATATAGAGGTCAGACCCTAACAGTGTTTTATACAGAGGCCAGACCCTAACAGTGGTTTATATAGAGATCAGAGCCTAACAGTGGTTTATATAGAGAAGAGATCACATCCTAACAGTGGTTTATATAGAGGTCAGACCCTAACAGTGTTTTATACAGAGGCCAGACCCTAACAGTGGTTTATATAGAGATCAGACCCTAACAGTGGTTTATATAGAGGTCAGACCCTAACAGTGTTTTATATAGAGGTCAGACCCTAACAGTGTTTTATATAGAGGTCAGACCCTAACAGTGGTTTATATAGAGGTCAGACCCTAACAGTGGTTTATATAGAGGTCAGACCCTAACAGTGTTTTATATAGAGGTCAGACCCTAACAGTGGTTAATATAGAGGTCAGACCCTAACAGAGTGTTTTATATAGAGATCAGACCATAGCGAGCAGACTCTCTCTCTCTCTCTCTCTCTCTCTGTGTCTCTCTCGCTCTCTCTCTCTCTCTTTCTCGCTCTCTGCGTCTCTCTCGCTCTCTCTCTTTCTCTCTGCCTCTCTCTCCCTGCCTCTCTCTCTCTCTCTCTCTCTCTCTCTGCGTCTCTCTCGCTCTCTCCCTCTCTCTCTCTCTCTCTCTCTCTCTCTGCGTCTCTCTCGCTCTCTCTCTCTCTCTCTCTCTCTCTCTCTGCCTCTCTCTCCCTGCCTCTCTCTCTCTCTCTCTCTCTCTCTCTCTCTCTCTCTCTCTCTCTCTCTCTCTCTCTCTCTCTCTCTCTCTCTCTCTCTGCCTCTCTCTCTGCCTCTCTCTCTCTCTCTGCCTCTCTCTCTCTCCCTGCCTCTCTCTCTCTCTCTCTCTCTCTCTCTCTCTCTCCCTGCCTCTCTCTCTCCCTGCTCTCTCCCTCTCTCTCTCCCTGCCTCTCTCTCTCTCTCTCTCTCTCTCTCCCTGCCTCTCTCTCTCTCTGTCCCTGCCTCTCTCTCTCTCTCTCTGCCTCTCTCTCTCTCTCCCTGCCTCTCTCTCTCTCTCTGCCTCTCTCTCTCTCTCTCACTCTCTCTCTCCCTGCCTCTCTCTCTCTCTCTCCCTGCCTCTCTCTCTCTCTCTCTCTCTCTCCCTGCCTCTCTCTCTCTCCCTGCCTCTCTCTCTCTCCTCTCTCTCTCCCTGCCTCTCTCTCTCTCTCCCTCTCTCCTCTGCCTCTCTCTCTCTCTCTCTCCCTGCTCTCTCTCTCTCCCTGCCTCTCTCTCTCTCTCTCCCTGCCTCTCTCTCTCTCTCTCCCTGCCTCTCTCTCTCTCTCTCTCTCCCTGCCTCTCTCTCTCTCTCTCCCTGCCTCTCTCTCTCTCTCTCTCCCTGCTCTCTCTTTCACACACGCTCCTCCTTTCATTTTAAGGGTACTCCGGGTGAGGTCTCCTCCACAGGGTTCCCTGAAGCTCAGCTCCATTACAGGACAATAATAGCCATGCTGTCAGTAGGATCAGGGGAGTCATACTACTGCACATGTTGCTTCCCTGTTGGCGGCTTAGCTTCAAATAGGACTCCCGTGACATTGTCATCAACTGTACGATATGATTATAGGCCACACACTACAGACTGACGTTTCCCAGATAGTTTCCAAAAGCACCAACTGCTGTTTCAGAGGAGGCAGGGTAGCCTAGAGGTTAGAGTGTAGAGGAGGCAGGTAGCCTAGTGGTTAGAGTGTAGAGGAGGCAGGTAGCCTAGAGGTTAGAGTGTAGAGGCGGCAGGTAGCCTAGTGGTTAGAGTGTAGAGGCGGCAGGTAGCCTAGTGGTTAGAGTGTAGAGGCGGCAGGTAGCCTAGTGGTTAGAGTGTAGAGGCGGCAGGTAGCCTAGTGGTTAGAGTGTAGAGGCGGCAGGTAGCCTAGTGGTTAGAGTGTAGAGGCGGCAGGTAGCCTAGTGGTTAGAGTGTAGAGGCGGCAGGTAGCCTAGTGGTTAGAGTGTAGAGGCGGCAGGTAGCCTCGTGATTCGAGCGTTGGGCCAGTAACCCGAAAGGTTACTGGATCGAGTCCCAGAGCTGACAATGTAAAAAATATATAAAAAAACATGTCATTCTTCCTCTGAGCAAGGAAGTTAAACCCACTGTTCCACTGGACGCTGAAGACAGTGGATGTCAATTAGTTGAATGCATTCAGTTGTACAACTGACTAGATATCCCCCTTTCCCCTTCCAGATTGTTTCTCAATTACTGCCTGTACTGTAGTACAGTATCACTGGACTGTGTTGGAGGGAACGGTGTCCTATATCCTATGCATTTGTGGGATTGCACAATGTTTCTCAAAGATACTGAAAACTAAAAGCCTTAATAAATGCCTCCTATGTCCATATATGTTGCGAGTAAATATGTTCTAATAATATGCTCCGGAGATCAGGAGGCTTGGCGAGACTAGGAAACTTTATTGCGCACTCCGGATAAAGTGGTAGGAATTGTATACCGTTCAACAGTTCTGCTACTTCTGTTTACTCATATTGCAAGTATCATCAATAGTGACTGGTTATTATGGGATAATAAAGTATACATTACCTGTGCCTGCTCGCTACTCTCCCCCCATTTGAACTGGATTGGCTCAGAGCGGGTTGGAGATTGTTCAGCGAGGGATTCGAAGACGCACGCCAAATGACTCCAGGTAACGTCAACGATAAAAACAGGTACATAAGCGACGATTCCATTTTGGGATTCAAAGATATATTAAGCAGTTTTTCAAAATAAGTCCGTCATCTCTCTGTCATCTGTCCCAAAACCATCCAAAAAAGTTACGCGGGGGTTATGAAGCACGATAAATGAGTTGTGAAGCACGATTAAAGTAACACTATATATATATATTTGTTTTAATATACGTTGTATTTGAAGAGTTTGATGTCGTTTTGGTGAAGAGAACCGTTACTTTCTCGTCAAGTCACTGCATTTCATAAAGTTTGCGGTTGTTGTGTACCGTTATCCTGAAACGTGAAGTGAAAACATAATATTACGTCTTGGAGTATAAAGTGGTCGTCATCATTGTCATGCGAGGATAGTGCGCGTTTGATCCATCCTCACTCCTCTCCTCTCATGCTTAAGCACCCTCTCTCGCTCTCTCTCTCACTCAATCGCTGTCTCTCCCCTCGCTCTTTCCACTCACTCTTTTCTCTCTCTGTCGGTTTCTTCTCAGACTCCCCCTTACCTCTGTCCACTTTGCAGTTCCTCCCTAAAAATCAACCTCTTTTTTTTTCTTCAAATACGTTTCCAAGAACGTATCATTTAGTACGTCTAGTTTTGGGGATGAATGGCTTAGAAGTTACCCAACCAGAAGATGTTGACAAGGGATAGTCCTATTTTGTCTGTAGGCTACAGGATTGACTAAAGTTCAACAAGATACAGTAGTGATGATGACATAAGTAGTCATGATGCACTACTTATCTCAATGAAACATATATATTTTTTTGTTATCATTGAAACGCCAATAGATTGGCTACTACTATTGTTGTATTGTACAATGAGGGAGAGAATATCTTAACTTGAAGTCCTCTTCAACATGTTTTGTTTTCTGATTATATGAAAATTATAACCTATATAGTATCTCTAGAACTGGAGTTCCATAAACCTTTGCATCATAGAATTAGTAAATTTCAATTAGAATTAGAATGACTAAATTAGAATTAGTAAATTAGAATTAGAATGAGAGAATTAGAATGAGTAAATTAGAATTAGAATTAGTAAATTAGAATTAGAATGAGTAAATTAGAATTAGAATGAGTAAATTAGAATTTGAATTAGTGAATTACAAGAGAGTTCTAACTGCGCAATGCCATGTAGTTTTCATACAGTGGCAACAGTATAGTGCAGAGAGAGTGTCTGGCTTGGATGGACTGTTTACCCTTCTTCTGCTCTCCACCCCTCCCTCCCTTTAACCACAACTAATCTAGATGCCCGACCGACCGCCCTCCTCCTCCTCCTCTGTTCTCTCTTCCTCGTTTGATCTGAGTAGTAGAGTTTTGAACTTGTGGGGGGACGGTAATCAAAGACCAGTTTTAATCTGCTCAGTTTAATGTCACATGTTCCTGTAGACCAACAAAAATACACTCTGGGGAATGTCCAGCTATGCAAAGTCTCCATCTCAAATGGCATCCTATTCCCTACATAGTGCACTACTTTTGACCAGGGACCGTAGGGTATAGGATGCCATTTGGGAAGCAGCAAACTCTTACTCATGCCAAACTAACTACTCCCACTGAACGGAATTGGAATGCCCAACTGTAGAATGAGACTGTGCATTCTAACCAGAATTACTGCTATGGGTCGTTTTGCACGGGTGCGTACATTTCAGGATAAGGAACGTCAAGCTAACCACTCCTATTGACTGTCTAATGAGAAAAGGTTGACCAGTCTGTCTGACAATGATTAGACTGGTGATGAAGAAAGCATTGTATTTACAATCATTGTCTGAACGACTCCAGATTGCCAAGCATGGCAATAACTAAAAGTTATTAATAACTAAAAGTAGAGTCCTATGGGCCCTGGTTAAAAGTAGAGTCCTATGGGCCCTGGTTAAAAGAAGTGCAAATGGTAGAAGTTTTAATTTTGGCAGCTATTTTAGATTTCGTTTTAGTGTTACAATACCTTTTAGTCTTAGTCACATTTTATTAATTTCATCCTTCGTGAGCTTTAGTTTTCATCAGTCGACTTAAACTCTGGACAAGGTTAGTGTAGTTTTTGTCACAGACTAGGAACCGGAAGGTTGCAAGTTCAAACCCCCGAGCTGACAAGGTACAAATCTGCCGTTCTGCCCCTGAACAGCCAGTTAACCCACTGCTCCTAGGCCATCATTGAAAATAAGAATTTGTTCTTTAACTGACTTGCCTAGTTAAATAAAGGTAAAATAAAACAATTGTTTTCTAATGAATATTGAGACCACCTCTAACTTCCATCATGTGCACATTCAGATGGCCTTGTCCAACTAGGTCTACTATCCCTTAGCTGCTAACATTGATATTGTGGCAGATTGTAACTATAATTGCCAGCTATAATTAACAGCTATATAAAGCCTTGGCTACAGGTTAAACTATTTACAGCTGAGATTTTTCTCACCATCATAACCGTCAAGAGGGGTAAATTACAGTGTTTTTTTTCACTAGAAGACAATGAGGATGAGCTTGCTAAACACGACAGGAATATTACTGTTGTCATTTTTTAATAGAAAAATGAAAACCGCAACTCGTATCTCTGGACCACAGCGTGAGAGCGGTAACACAGACGAAGTAATTGCAGCAAACATGGGGAAAAAATAGAGCTTCTGATGTGATCAAACTAAAAAATAGCCTACATGAAAGAAAGAGAGGGAGTGAACATTGTTTCTATTTGAGGTTAGCTACAAGTCCGGTATCCTGGCTTCACATCAGTTCATAAGTTTGACAAGTGCCCGAATGGCGCAGTGGTCTAAGGCATTGCATTGCAGTGTTAGAGGCGTCCATACAGACCTGGGTTCGATCCCGGGCTGTATCATAACCGACAGTTATCGGGAGTCAATACATGTGGATGATCTTTTTCCTGTAGTGTTTGTAAACACCGAGAGTAGTTTGATTAATAACCTGAACCAGATTACAGGCACTGGTTACAGTGAGAAGCTTTCTCTCGAGCGGACAGCTTGATGAGAGGATTGTATTAAATTGCATTTTGCATACATGTGTAGGATTGGACAAAACAGATGAAAAGAACTTCATGTCAAATTAAATATTCATTAGTCTCCCGTGGAATTCTCGTCCCGTCACATTTTCATAGACTAAAATGAAAAGTAATTTGTAATGGTTATGATTTTTTTTTTCTCCAGAGTATCTTGTCTCATTATCGTCATAGTTTTATTCAGGAAAAACAGGTTGTCGACGAGTATTTTACATCATGGTTATTGTTGATGAAAAACACTGCTATGTAGGGAATAGGGTGCCATTTGGGGACATAGCCTGGGTACTGTATGTCAAATCAAATGTAAATTGATTTGTCACGTATGCCGAATACAACAGTAAAGTGCTTACTTACAAGAACTAACCAACAGTGCAATTTTTAAGTAAAAAATAGTATTAGGTGAACAATAGATAAGGAAAGAAACAAAAACAACAGTAAAAAGACAGTGAAAATAACAGTAGAGAGGCTATATACAGTAGAGAGGCTATATACAGTAGAGAGGCTATATACAGTAGAGAGGCTATATACAGTAGAGAGGCTATATACAGTAGTGAGACTATATACAGTAGAGGCTATATACAGTAGACAGGCTATATACAGTAGAGATGCTATATACAGTAGTGAGGCTATATACAGTAGAGAGGCTATACACAGTAGAGAGGCTATATACAGTAGAGAGGCTATATACAGTAGAGAGGCTATATACAGTAGAGGCTATATACAGTAGACAGGCTATATACAGTAGAGAGGCTATATACAGTAGAGTGGCTATATACAGTAGAGGGGCTATATACAGTAGAGATGCTATATACAGTAGTGAGGCTATATACAGTAGAGAGGCTATATGCAGTAGAGAGGCTATATACAGTAGAGAGGCTATATACAGTAGTGAGGCTATATACAGTAGTGAGGCTATATACAGTTGTGAGGCTATATACAGTAGATTTTTAGGTAGTATGTGCATGAATGTATAGTTAAAGTGACTATGCATATATGATAAACAGAGAGTAGCAGCCATGTAAAAGAGGGGTTGGGGGGCGGGACAATGCAAATAGTCCGGGGAGCCATTTGATTGCCTGTTCAGGAGTCTTATGGCTTGGGGGTAAAAACTGTTGAGAAGCCTTTTGGTCCGAGACTTGGCACTCCGGTATAGCTTGCAATGCAGTAGTAGAGAGAACAGTCTATAACTGGGGTGGCTGGGGTCTTTGACAATGTTTATGGCCTTCCTCTGACACCACCTGGGGTAGAGGTCCTGGATGGTAGTCAGCTTAGCCCCAGTGATGTACTGGGCCGTACGCACTACCCTCTGTAGTGCCTTGCAGTCGGAGGCTGAGCAATTGCTGTACCAGGCAGTGATGCAACCAGTCAGGATGCTCTCGATGTTGCAGCTGTAGAACCTTTCGAGGATCTGAGGACCCATGCCAAATCTTTTTAGTTTCCTGAGGGGGAATAGGCTTTGTCGTGCCCTCTTCACAACTGTCTTGGTGTGTTTGACCATTCTAGTTTGTTGGTGTGGACACCAAGGAACATGAAGCTCTCAACCTGCTCCACTACAGCCCCGTCGATGAGAATGGGGACGTGCTCGGTCCTCCTTTTCCTGTAGTCCACAATCATCTCCTTTGTCTTGGTTACGTTGAGGGATAGGTTGTTATTCTGACACCACCCGGCCAGGTCTCTGACCTCCTCCCTATAGGCCGTCTCGTCATTGTCGGTGAACGGGCCTACCACTGTTGTGTCATCTGCAAACTTAACGATGGTGTTGGAGTCGTGCCTGGCCACACAGTCGCGCGTGAACAGGGTGTACAGGAGGGGACTGAGCACGGACCCCTGAGGGGCTCCAGTGTTGAGGATCAGCGTGGCTACGTGTGTTGCTACTTACCCTCACCACCTGGGGGCGGCCCGTCAGGAGGTCCAGGATCCAGTTATAGAAGGAGGTGTTTAGTCCCAGGATCCTTAACTTAGGGATGAGCTTTGAGGGTAATATGGTGTTGAACGCTTTCCCTCTGGTTGCGCATTTAACATGTTGATAGATATTTGGTAGAACTGATTTAAGTTTCCTTGCATTAAAGTCTCCGGCCACTAGGAGTGCCGCCTCTGGGTGAGTGGTTTCCTGTTTGCTTAAGTAAACTGATTTACAGTGGCTTGAAAGTATTAACCCCCTTGGCATCTTTTCCTATTTTGTTGCCTTACAACCTGGAATTAAAATATATTTTTTTTTTTGGGGGGGGGGGGGTGTTATCATTTGATTTACACAACCACTTTGAAGATGCAACACATTTTTCATTGTGAAACAAACAAGAAATAATAAGAAAAAAAAACAGAAATCTTGAGCGTGCATAACTATTCACCCACCCAAAGTCAATACTTTGTAGAGCCACCTTTTGCAGCAATTACAGCTGCAAGTTTCTTGGGGTATGTCTCTATAAGCTTGGCACATCTAGCCACTGGGATTTATGCCCATTCTTCAAGGCAAAACTCTTCCAGCTCCTTCAAGTTGGATGGGTTCTGCTGGTGTACAGCAAGTCATACCACAGATTCTCAATTGGATTGAGGTCTGGGTTTTGACTAGGCCATTCCAAGACATTTAAATGTTTCCCCTTAAACCACTTGAGTGTTGCTTTAGCAGCATGCTTAGGGTCCTTGTCCTGCTGGAAGGTGGAACTCTGTTCCAGTCTCAAATCTCTGGAAGACAAACAGGTTTCCATCAAGAATTTCCCTGTATTTAGCATCATCCGTCATTCCTTCAATTCTGACCAGTTTCCCTGCCGATGAAGACATCCCCACAGCATGATACTGCCACCACCATGCTACACTGTGGGGATGGTATTCTCGGGGTGATGCGAGGTGTTGGGTTTGCCACAGACATAGGGTTTTCCTTAATGGCCAAAAAGCTACATTTTAGTCTCATCTGACCAGAGTACCTTTTTCCATATATTTGGGGAATCTCCAACATGCCTTTTGACAAACACCAAGCTTGTTTGCTTATTTTTTGTCTTTAAGCAATGGCTTTTTTCTGGCCACTCTTCTGTGAAGCCCAGCTCTGTGGAGTGTACAGCTTAAAGTGGTCCTATGGACTTCAATCTCTGCTGTGGAGCTTTGCAGCTCCTTCAAAGTTATCTTCGATCTCTTTGTTGCCTCTCTGATTAATGCCCTCCCTGCATGGTCCATGAGTTTTGGTGAGCGGCCCTCTCTTGGCACGTTTGTTGCGGTGCCATATTCTTTTTTTTAAATTATAGTGGATTTAATGGTGCTCCGTGGGATGTTCAAAGTTTTGGATAGTTTCTTATTACCCAACCCTGATCTGTACGTCTCCACAACCTGCCTTTCAGAACAGGTTTATATATACTGAGATCATGTGACACTTAGATTCCACACAGGTGGACATTATTTAACTAATTATGTGACTTCTGAAGGTAATTGGTTGCACCAGATCTTATTTAGGGACTTCATAGCAAAGGGGGTGAATACATATGCATGCACCACTTTTCCATTTTTTATTTTGTATAAAAACATTTTTAAAGTAATTGTTTTTCATTTCACTTCACCAATTTGGACTATTTTGTGTATGTCCACTACATGAAATCCAAATAAAAAATCAACTTAAATGACAGGTTGTAATGAAACAAAATAGGAAAAACACCAAAGGGGATGAATACTATTGCAAGGCACTGTACGTTTCCCTGCAATAAAGTCTCCGGCCACTAGGAGTGCCGCCTCTTGGTGAGCGGTTACCTGTTTGCTTATTTCCGTACACAGCTGACTGTCTTAGTGCCAGCATCCATCTGTGGTGGTAAATAAACAGCCAACTAAAATATAAATGAAAACTTTCTAGGCAAGTAGTGTGGTATGAAGCTTCTCATAAGATCTCTACTTCAGGCAAGCAAAATCTAGAGACTTCCTTAGATTTCGTGCACCAGCTGTTGTTTACAAATATGCACAGATCCCCCATCATCCCCTCGTCCTTCTTTTTACCATAGTGTGCTGTTCTATCTACCCGGTTCAGTGTATATCCCGCTAGCTGACAATCCATGTCATCATTCAGCCACGATTTCGTGAAACATAAGAAGTTACAGTATTTGATGTCCCGTTGGTAGGATATTCGTGATCGTACCTCGTCTAATTTATTGTCCAATGATGTCCCATTGGTAGGATATTCGTGATCGTACCTCGTCTAATTTATTGTCCAATGATTGCAGTTGGCAAGTAATACTGACGGCAACGGCAGCTTTCCCACTTGCCGTTAGCGGATCCTTACGAGGAACCCCGCTCTGCGTCCTCTGTACCTGCGTCTCTTCCCCTTGCCAATGACGGGGCCTTGTCGGTTGTTCGAAGTACATCCTGTGTGTCTAATCCGAGGTGAGTGATCTCCGTCCTGATATCCAGAAGCTCTTTGTCTAATCTGAGGTGAGTGATCTCCGTCCTGATACCCAGAAGCTCTTTGTCTAATCCGAGGTGAGTGATCTCCGTCCTGATACCCAGAAGTTCTTTGTCTAATCCGAGGTGAGTGATCGCTGTCCTGATATCTAGAAGCTCTTTGTCTAATCCGAGGTGAGTGATCTCTGTCCTAATATCCAGAAGCTCTTTGTCTAATCCGAGGTGAGTGATCGCTGTCCTGATATCCAGAAGCTCTTTGTCTAATCCGAGGTGAGTGATCGCTGTCCTGATATCCAGAAGCTCTTTGTCTAATCCGAGGTGAGTGATCGCTGTCCTGATATCCAGAAGCTCTTTGTCTAATCCGAGGTGAGTGATCGCTGTCCTGATATCCAGAAGCTCTTTGTCTAATCCGAGGTGAGTGATCGCTGTCCTGATATCCAGAAGCTCTTTGTCTAATCCGAGGTGAGTGATCGCTGTCCTGATATCCAGAAGCTCTTTGTCTAATCCGAGGTGAGTGATCACTGTCCTGATATCCAGAAGCTCTTTGTCTAATCTGAGGTGAGTGATCGCTGTCCTGATATCCAGAAGCTCTTTGTCTAATCCGAGGTGAGTGATCGCTGTCCTGATATCCAGAAGCTCTTTGTCTACTCCGAGGTGAGTGATCTCTGTCCTGATATCCAGAAGCTCTTTGTCTAATCCGAGGTGAGTGATCACTGTCCTGATATCCAGAAGCTCTTTGTCTAATCCGAGGTGAGTGATCGCTGTCCTGATATCCAGAAGCTCTTTGTCTAATCCGAGGTGAGTGATCGCTGTCCTGATATCCAGAAGCTCTTTGTCTAATCCGAGGTGAGTGATCACTGTCCTGATATCCAGAAGGTCTTTGTCTAATCCTGAGGTGAGTGATCTCTGTCCTGATATCCAGAAGCTCTTTGTCTAATCCGAGGTGAGTGATCTCTGTCCTGATATCCAGAAGCTCTTTGTCTAATCCGAGGTGAGTGATCTCTGTCCTGATATCCAGAAGCTCTTTGTCTAATCCGAGGTGAGTGATCTCTGTCCTGATATCCAGAAGCTCTTTGTCTAATCCGAGGTGAGTGATCTCTGTCCTGATATCCAGAAGCTCTTTGTCTAATCCGAGGTGAGTGATCTCTGTCCTGATATCCAGAAGCTCTTTGTCTAATCCGAGGTGAGTGATCGCTGTCCTGATATCCAGAAGCTCTTTGTCTAATCCGAGGTGAGTGATCGCTGTCCTGATATCCAGAAGCTCTTTGTCTAATCCGAGGTGAGTGATCTCTGTCCTGATATCCAGAAGCTCTTTGTCTAATCCGAGGTGAGTGATCTCTGTCCTGATATCCAGAAGCTCTTTGTCTAATCCGAGGTGAGTGATCGCTGTCCTGATATCCAGAAGCTCTTTGTCTAATCCGAGGTGAGTGATCGCTGTCCTGATATCCAGAAGCTCTTTGTCTAATCCGAGGTGAGTGATCTCTGTCCTGATATCCAGAAGCTCTTTGTCTAATCCGAGGTGAGTGATCTCTGTCCTGATATCCAGAAGCTCTTTGTCTACTCCGAGGTGAGTGATCTCTGTCCTGATATCCAGAAGCTCTTTGTCTACTCCGAGGTGAGTGATCGCTGTCCTGATATCCAGGTGCTCTTTGTCTAATCTGAGGTGAGTGATCTCTGTCCTGATATCCAGAAGCTCTTTGTCTACTCCGAGGTGAGTGATCTCTGTCCTGATATCCAGAAGCTCTTTGTCTAATCCGAGGTGAGTGATCGCTGTCCTGATATCCAGAAGCTCTTTGTCTAATCCGAGGTGAGTGATCTCTGTCCTGATATCCAGAAGCTCTTTGTCTAATCCGAGGTGAGTGATCTCTGTCCTGATATCCAGAAGGTCTCCGAGGTGAGTTGTCTAATCCAGAAGCTCTTTGTGAGTGATCTCTGTCCTGATATCCAGAAGCTCTTTGTCTAATCCGAGGTGAGTGATCGCTGTCCTGATATCCAGAAGCTCTTTGTCTAATCCGAGGTGAGTGATCTCTGTCCTGATATCCAGAAGCTCTTTGTCTAATCCGAGGTGAGTGATCGATCCGAGGTGAGTGATCGCTGTCCTGATATCCAGAAGTAATCCGAGGTGAGTGCTTGTGATCGCTGTCCTGATATCCAGAAGCTCTTTGTCTAACATGAGTGTCGCTGTCCTGATATCCAGAAGCTCTTTGTCTAATCCAGGTGAGTGATCGCTGTCCTGATATCCAAAGCTCTTTGTCTAATCCGAGGTGAGTGATCATAAAAGCTCTTTGTCTAACAGAATCTTTGTCTAATCCGAGGTGAGTGATCAGCTGTCCTGATATCCAGAAGCTCTTTGTCTAATCCGAGGTGAGGATCGCTGTCCTGATAAGAAGCTCTTTGTCTAATCCGAGGTGAGTGATCGCTGTCCTGATATCCAGAAGCTCTTTTTAACATGATGGTTCCAGTCTTTGTCTAATCCGAGGGGGTCTCCTGATGTCCAGGGTCTAATCTGGGTACTATGATATCCAGAAGCTCTTTGTCTAATCCGAGGTGGTGATCGCTGTCCTGATATCCAGGAGCTCTTTGTCTAATCTGAGGTGAGTGATCGCTGTCCTGATATCCAGAAGTTATTTTTGGTAAAATACAGAAACATTATGTACAAGATAAGTTACAAATACGCTGGTTCAGTTTATGAAGGTGGTCTCAGGAGGTCTGGGTGCCACTGTATATATGGTTCAGTCTATGATGGGGGTCTCAGGAGGTCTGGGTACTGTATATATGGTTCAGTTTATGAAGGGGGTCTCAGGAGGTCTGGGTACTGTATATATGGTTCAGTTTATGATGGGGGTCTCAGGAGGTCTGGGTACTGTATATATGGTTCAGTCTATGATGGGGGTCTGGGTACTGTATATATGGTTCAGTCTATGATGGGCGCCTCAGGAGGTCTGGGTACTGTATATATGGTTCAGTCTATGATGGGGGTCTGGGTACTGTATATATGGTTCAGTCTATGATGGGGGTCTCAGGAGGTCTGGGTACTGTATATATGGTTCAGTCTATGATGGGGGTCTCAGGAGGTCTGGGTACTGTATATATGGTTCAGTCTATGATGGGCGTCTCAGGAGGTCTGGGTACATGTTTCCTCCTTCAGTTCCTCCTGTTCCCAGGGGTAGTGTGACCCTATATGATATGATATGAGGCATGTTCTTCACACACACCCACCATGCATATGCACACACACATACACATAGATTGACCACCCAACGCCCAGGGTATAACCAGGGGTGGAAAGAAATGAAAAGTCCTGTTACTTTAATGACATTTTACTCAGTAGAAATAAAACTACTGGTGTAAAAGTGAAAAGAAGCTCATTTAATAAGAAATTAAGCAGAATTTAGCACACAAACAAAAAAAATGAACCGTTCATACTATTTTCATTACTCACAAACTCCCTCTTTCCCTCACTCCCTCTCTCCCTCACTCATAAACTCCCTCTTTACATCACTCCCTCTCTCTCTCCCTCACTCACAAACTCCCTCTTTCCCTCACTCCCTCTTTCCCTCACTCCCTCTCTCCCTCACTCAAACTCCCTCTTTACATCACTCCCTCTCTCTCTCCCTCACTCACAAACTCCCTCTTTACATCACTCCATCTCTCTCTCCCTCTCTCCCTCACTCACAAACTCCCTCTTTCCCTCACTCCCTCTCTCCCTCACTCACAAACTCCCTCTTTACATCACTCCCTTTCTCTCTCCCTCACTCACAAACTCCCTCTTTACATCACTCCCTCTCTCACTCACTCAGAAACTCCCTCTTTACATCACTCCCTCTCTCTCTCCCTCTATCCCTCACTCACAAACTCCCTCCCTTTACTCATTCCTCCTTTATTTTACTCACCCTCTCTCCCTCACTCACAAACTCCCTCTTTACATCACACCCTCTCTACCTCACTCACAAACTCCCTCTTTCCCTCACTCCCTCTCTCCCTTACTCATTCACTCCCTTTTTACATCACTCCCTCTCTCCCTCACTCACAAACTCCCTCTTTCTCTTACTCATTCACTCCCTTTTTACATCACTCCCTCTCTCCCTCACTCACAAACTCCCTCTTTCCCTCACTCACTCACACACTTACTCACCCATACAATGACAAATGGTGAGTGCCAATGCACACAGGACTTACCTAAAGGACTTGATATCAAATTAGCTCTAGAGGCGACTACAGAACATCATGGAAATACTGTACAAATGAATGAGCAAACCCTCCTAAAAAAGAGATTTGGCAGTAGATGTTGCATTAGAATGATAATCTATATATCTAATATCTAATGTACATTCGGTTATGTAGTTATGTATCCATCAGCAAAGAAACAGAGGAACTCTGTTCTAGAGCCTTCACTTCTCTCAGAACTTGCTGTTCGGGTTTCGGCAGGAGCTGATTTTCAAAGTGAATCAAGTCTATCCCGGCTCACTGTGCAATGAAGAGCAGTGTAACAATGCTAAAAGGAAGCTCACATGTCGACAGTGGTAGGGGCCCTGTGTTCACTTTGAGGGACCAGCTTCTTAATGTATGTAAAGGAATGAAACAAATCCATCTTGTCTGGCACACAGACAAGGTCTCGTCCAGCTCCCTTATACCTTTTGATCCTTTTGGTCATCAGTGATGAGGAGAAATCTCCTTCGTCAGATTTGATGCTCTGTCTCCTCCTCTGTCAGCGTGTCAAGGTGATGCTTTGGGTAGATCAAACCTGTAGAGTGGCAAATACGCAACTTTACCCATTGAATATTTGTGCAAATTCTGCTTTATGTGGCAACTTAATTCCTCATATCACTGACACTACAATTACCCAAACACAGATTTCCATACTTGTTATTCTCAGATACCGAGACTGAAGTGAGTCTGTCAGAAGTTTTCATACCTAAAAAGCTAATGTTGAGAGTCCATGTCTTTGTCTCCATGTCTTTCTGTACCTATTGTGTATTACTCACACAGTTATATGCACAATTAGACTTACAGAGTCTCTGTGTAAATTAGGATCAAGATTGTCTAAATGCCAAACAAAGTACAGTACAAATCCTAGGTCTAAACACTGTATGTCATGGCCAGGCAAGCTAACGTTAGCTAGTTCACTTAGCTAGACGTTACCCTGATGTTGTTAGCTAGCCCAGATAACTTACATGGCTGCTAGCTAGCCACCACCACACATAGTGACATCGAAGTGCTAGCTGTAATAGCAATCATCATCAGGTGGTGGTTAGCCATGTAGCTTACTAGCTAATTTAGCTGAAAGGATAGCTTGCTAACGGTAGCATGCTGGACAACTAGGCTAATGCAAATCTATGTAAGTTAGACTATTTGAAAGCTAGCTATACTAGCTGCTAAAGCCATCCATAGCTAAATGTTTGATCATTAATAAATAGCTAGCAAGTTATCCCTCCTGTACTCCCTGTTCATCCACAACTGTGTGGCCATGCACGCCTCCAACCCAATCATCAAGTTTGCAGACAACACAACAGTAGTGGACTTGATTACCAACAACAATGAGACCACCTACAGGGAGGAGGAGAGGGCACTCGGAGTGGGGTGTCAGGAAAATAAACTCTCACTCAAGGTCAACAAAACAAAGGAGATTATTGTGGACTTCAGGAAACAGCAGAGGGAGCACAACCCTATCTACATCGACGGGACAGTAGTGGAGAAGGTGGAAAGTTTTAAGTTCCTGGATGTACACATCACAGACAAATCAAAATGGTCCACCCACACAGACAGTGTGGTGAAGAAGGCGCAACAGCTCCTCTTCAACCTCAGGAGGCTGAAGAAATGTGGCTTGTCACCTAAAACCCTCAGAAACTTTTACAGACGCACAATCAAGAGCATCCTGTCGGGCCTGGTACGGCAACTGCACCGCCCACAACCGCAAGGCTCTCCAGAGAGTGGTGCGTTCTGCACAACACATCAATGGGGGTAAACTACCTGCCCTCCAGGACAACAACAGCAGCCGATGTCATAGGAAGGCCAAAAAGATCATCAAGGATAACAACCACCTGAGCCACTGCCAGTTCACCCCTTTACCATCCAGAAGGCGAGGTCAGTACAGGTGAATCAAAGCTGGGACAGAGAGACTGAAAAACAGCTTCTATGTCAAGGCCATCAGACTGTTAAAACCTCTTCGGGATCGCAAACCGCTAACGGGACACTTTTCGACAACATCTGGTGAAATTGGAGCATGCCAAATTCAATTTACAAAATCGTAATATTAAACATTCATGAACATACAAGTGACTTACATAATTTAAAAGATTAACTTCTTGATAATCCAACTGCGTTGTCAGATTTCAAAAAGGCTTTACGGCGAAAGCCTTCCTATGACATGTGATTATCTGAGGACAGCGCCCCACATCAAAATACTTTTTCAACCAAATCATATCAAATCAAATGTATTCATAAAGCCCTTTTTACATCAGCTGATATTTCAAAGTGCTGTACAGAAACCCAGCCTAAAACCCCAAACAGCAAGCAATGCAGGTGTAGATGCAAGGTGGCTAGGAAAAACTCCCTAGAAAGGCCAAAACCTAGGAAGAAACCTAGAGAGGAACCAGGCGATGAGGGGTGGCTGTGCCGGGTGGAGATTATAACAGAACATGGCAAGATGGTCAAATGTTCATAAATAACCAGCATGGTCGAATAATAGTAATCACAGTGAACAGGTCAGGGTTCCATAGCCGCAGGCAGAACAGTTGAAACTGGAGCAGCAGCACGGCCAGGTGGACTGGGGACAACAAGGAGTCATCATGCCAGATAGTCCTGAGGCATGGTCCTAGGGCTCAGGTCCTCCGAGAGAGAGAAGAAAGAAAGAAAGAGAGAAAGAAATAGAGAATTAGAGAGAGCATACTTAAATTCACACAGCACACCGGACACTCACACAGGACACTCCAGATATAACAGACAGACCCTAGCCCCCCGACACATAAACTACTGCAGCATAAATTCTGGAGGCTGAGACAGGAGGGGTCAGGAAACACTGTGGCCCCATCCGATGATACCCCCGGACAGGGCCAAACAGGCAGGATATAACCCCACCCACTTTGCCAAAGCACAGCCCCCACACCACTAGAGGGATATCTTCAACCACCAACTTACCATCCTGAGCCAAGGCCGAGAATTGCCCAGAAAAATCTCCGCCACGGCACAACCCAAGGGGGAGCTCCAACCCAGACAGGAAGACCACATCAGTGACTCAACCCACTCAAGTGACACACCCCTTCTAGGGACGGCATGGAAGAGCACCAGTAAGCCAGTGACTCAGCCCCTGTAATATGGTTAGAGGCAGAGAATCCCAGTGGAGAGTGGAACCGGCCAGGCAGAGACAGCAAGGGCGGTTCGTTGCTCCAGTGCCTTTCCGTTCACCTTCACACCTGGGCCAGAATACACTCAATCATAGGACCGGCCGCCCCTCATCGCCTGGTTCCTCTCTAGGATTCTTCCTAGGTTTTGGCCTTTCTAAGGAGTTTTTCCTGTAGAAACTTCAGAGTGTTTTCTATCCAATTATTCCAATTATATGCATATCCTGGTTTCTGCTCCTGAGTAACAGGTTTTGGGCACGTCAGTCATCCGGAAATTCAGGATACTGCCCCCTAACCTTAAGAAGATTTATTAAACAGTCATCACTAACATAGAGAGGCTGCTGCCTACATACAGACTAAAATCATTGGCCACTTTAATAAATGGATCACTAGTCACTCTAAGTAATGCCACTTTAATAATGTTTACATATCTCCCATTACTCATCTCATACGTATGTGCTGTATTCTATACCATCTATTGCATCTTGCCTACACCGCTCGTTCACCACTCATCCATATACTCATATGTACATATTCTCATTCACCCCTTTTAGATTTGTGTGTATTAGGTAGTTGTAGTGGAATTTGTTAGATTACTTGTTAGATATTACTGCACTGTCGGGAACTAGATGAACAAGCATTTCGCTACAACATCTGCTAAACACGTGTATGTGACCAATAACATGTTATTTTATTTGATCTAACCTCTACAATGTTTCCACAAGTCTGTGACTTTTTCTAGGTTACCGTCCTGGGTAAGAAACATCTCACATCCTGAGCTGAGGAGAACAGTCTCCTCCATCTCCATTGTCTTTCACTCACACCTCTTTGAATGTCTTCCCGACCATCATTATTCAGTTTGAACAGCTTGATTTGACTGTGTCTGTGTGTGTCTGTGTCTGTGTGTGTGTGTGTGTGTGTGTGTGTGTGTGTGTGTGTGTGTGTGTGTGTGTGTGTGTGTGTGTGTGTGTGTGTGTGTGTGTGTGTGTGTGTGTGTGTGTCTGTGTGTCTGTGTGTTTGTGCGCGTGTCTGTGCGTACGCCGTGTGTCTGTGTCTGTGCGTGTGTCTGTGTGTGTGTGTGTGTCTGTGCGTGGGTCTGTGCGTGTGCGTGTGTCTGTGCGTGTGTCTGTGTCTGTGCGTGTGCGTGTGTCTGTGTGTGTGTCTGTGTCTGCGTGTGTCTGCGTGTGTCTGTGCGTGTGTGTGTGTGTGTGTGTGTGTGTGTGTCTGTGTCTGTGTCTGTGTCTGTGTGTGTGTCTGTGTCTGTGTCTGTGCGTGTGTCGTGTGTCTGTGCGTGTGTCTGTGTGTGTGTCTGTGTCTGTGTGTGTGTGTGTGTGTGTGTCTGTGCGTGTGTCTGT
>NC_088230.1:39753284-39775784 GCF_036934945.1 Oncorhynchus masou masou
TGTGTGTGTGTGTGTGTGTGTGTGTGTGTGTGTGTGAACATCCAGTAGCTATACTTCCTCCCTCCCTGTCTCCCCTTTCCCTGTACCTCTACCCTCCAGCATGGGTTCTAATAGAAAGCCTACGGCAGTGTAAACCCATGCAAACCAAACACCCTACGCTTCTGCTTGACTTTGGAAACCTATTTGGAATTTTGAGTTAAAAATATATATTAAAGGGCCTCTGTGTGACGGTGATGGTTTGATTCCCTCTGGCTCCTCTGAGATCTCTAGGAAATGAGCCCTTGGACGGCTCTTATGGTAAAACCAATACATCCACCTGAATACATTGGCTGAGTCCCAAATGGGACCCGAGTCTCTACATAGTGCACTACTGTTGATCAGAGTCCTATGATCACTATGATCACTATGAGTCCTATGATCACTATGAACACTATGAGTCCTATGATCACTATGAACACTATGAGTCCTATGATCACTATGAACACTATGAGCCCTACGATCACTATGAACACTATGAACACTATGATCACTATGAGCCCTACGATCACTATGAACACTATGAACACTATGAACACTATGATCACTATGATCACTATGATCACTATGAACACTATGAGCACTATGATCACTATGAACACTATGATCACTATGAGCACTATGATCACTATGATCACTATGATCACTATGAGTCCTGTGAGTTCTATGATCACTATGATCACTATGATCACTATGAGTCCTGTGAGTTCTATGATCACTATGATCACTATGAGCACTATGATCACTATGATCACTATGATCACTATGATCACTATGATCACTATGATCACTATGATCACTATGATCACTATGAGCACTATGAGTCCTGTGAGTTCTATGATCACTATGAGCACTATGATCACTATGAGCACTATGATCACTATGAGCCCTATGATCACTATGAACACTATGATCACTATGATCACTATGATCACTATGAGCACTATGAGTCCTGTGAGTTCTATGATCACTATGATCACTATGATCACTATGATCACTATGATCACTATGAGCACTATGATCACTATGAGCACTATGATCACTATGATCACTATGATCACTATGAGCACTATGAGCACTATGATCACTATGATCACTATGAGCACTATGATCACTATGATCACTATGAGCACTATGAGTCCTGTGAGTTCTATGATCACTATGAGCACTATGATCACTATGAGCACTATGATCACTATGAGCACTATGATCACTATGAGCACTATGAGCACTATGAGCACTACGATCACTATGATCACTATGAGCACTATGAGTCCAATGATCACTATGAGCACTATGAGCGCTATGATCACTATGAGTCGTATGATCGTGTTCAAAAGTAGTGCACTATATAGGGAAAAGACATTCAACCAGACCTGATTAGCAGAAAAGTGTCTTGAGGCGAGAGGCCAGACTGAGAGACCGGCAGGCAGGGTGACTCACTAAGGAGTATGGTGTTTTCTTCTCCACTCCACCCAGCCAACCAGGTTAGGTTGAGGTGGTGGTTGAGGTGGTGGGTTGTAGGCTAGGCCACACAGTCCACCCAGCCAACCAGGTTAGGTTGAGGTGGTGGTTGAGGTGGTGGGTTGTAGGCTAGGCCACACAGTCCACACAGTCCACACAGTCCACACAGTCCACACAGCCCAGGGGTACAAAAAACAACATTCATCCGCCGTCTGGCTGAGCTGAGCACTTCGACCGGGGAACCACTCCTGTCCTGACAGACAGACTGACATCCCACAGGATATAGAGGTGTGCGTGTGCGTGTGTGTATGTGCGTGTGCGTGTGAGCGTGTGTGTGTGCGTGTACAGGATAGAGAGAGAACTAACTGATATTATGGAAAGAGAACCGTTTCTGAACAGTGAACAGTGCTGAAAGAAATTAAACTTATATCATTGGGAAGGAAAGCAGGAAATAGTACCCCAGCCAATCAGCTGACTGGCTGGCTGAATAGTATAATTGCATTCTAAAGGACTAGTGTTCTTGAGTGTTTCCATCTGATTCTAGGCTGCTTTTTATCTCAGGGTGAAATGGAACTGTATAAAGCACTGTAATCATCTGATGAAAATTGTATTTTAAATATGTTTATACAGTACAGGATGGCAGCGTACTGAAGGAATGTTAAAGGGCACTTACGCCCTTGACTGTTTGGAGATTACAAAAAAAGATGATCGTATTTAAGACACTGTCTTCTACATCAAATGTATGGCTACAGTACATCATGAAACCAGACTGTATTGTTACTGTAGGTTACAGTAGGTCTGTTTATAAGGAGACAGGGAGTGAACAAAACCTTAAAATTAAAAACAATCTCTCTCTCTCTCTCTCTCTCCCTCTTAAATCAAATCAAGATAAGAAATACATCTCTCTCGAAGAAGAAGAAGAAGAAGAAGAAGAAGAAGAAGTGTAAGCTGCCTATCACTCATTGGTGTTTGCGACCAGTGGACAGCCAGTGAATTATGTGGATCCCAGCCTATAGAATAACAGCTGCATAGTGAAGATCCCAGCCTATAGAATAACAGCTGCATAGTGAGGATCCCAGCCTATAGAATAACAGCTGCACAGTGTGGATCCCAGCCTATAGAATAACAGCTGCACAGTGTGGATCCCAGCCTATAGAATAACAGCTACATAGTGAGGATCCCAGCCTATGGAATAACAGCTGCACAGTGTGGATCCCAGCCTATAGAATAACAGCTGCACAGTGAGGATCCCAGCCTATAGAATAACAGCTGCACAGTGAGGATCCCAGCCTATAGAATAACAGCTGCACAGTGTGGATCCCAGCCTATAGAATAACAGCTACATAGTGAGGATCCCAGCCTATAGAATAACAGCTGCACAGTGAGGATCCCAGCCTATAGAATAACAGCTGCACAGTGTGGATCCCAGCCTATAGAATAACAGCTACATAGTGAGGATCCCAGCCTATAGAATAACAGCTGCACAGTGTGGATCCCAGCCTATAGAATAACAGCTGCACAGTGAGGATCCCAGCCTATAGAATAACAGCTGCACAGTGAGGATCCCAGCCTATGAAATAAAAGTTTGAGGGAGTTCCTCCCTTCTAAACCCCTCTGTGGTATTTGGGCTCCATACTGTCAAAAACAAGTTTCATTTGAAAAGACCACGAGTGGGACTTTAAATTCTCAATCTAATTTGTGCTGATTCAAAAGAAAATGTCCATAGGCCTAAAAGACAAATATACAAACTCAGTGACTGCCTGCAGGGAGAAGAATTGTAGTGAGGCAGGGGAAAGAGGGAGAAGACTCGGGGATAGTTGCATTAGAAGTTGTGGGAAATGAGGAAATGTTGGACGGGCGAGGAGGCATTTCTGAGTCAAATAGGATGTTAATGTTAATTCGACTGGGTCTTACCTTCACACCTGATAGTAATAATAAATACACAATGAGTAACAATAACTTGGCTATATACGCGGGGTACCAGTACTGAGTCGATGTGCAGGGGTAGGAGGTAATTGAGGTAGATATGTGGATATAACTAGGTGTAACGCTCGAAGAGTGATGGGTGTGGAGTAGAGAGCAGAGGATTCGAGAAAACCGCTTTAATGTCCATCAGAAATAGCGTACAAACGGGTGACGCCGAACACAGGTGTAAAACAATCTACCCAAGAACAAACTGGTACAAAACGACCGCCGAGCGCCACCCAAACAGGAAGGGGAGCCACCCAAACAGGAAGGGGAGCCACCCGAACAGGAAGGGGAGCCACCCGAACAGGAAGGGGAGCCACCCGAACAGGAAGGGGAGCCACTCGAACAGGAAGGGGAGCCACCCGAACAGGAAGGGGAGCCACCCGAACAGGAAGGGGAGCCACCCGAACAGGAAGGGGAGCCACCCGAACAGGAAGGGGAGCCACCCGAACAGGAAGGGGAGCCACTCGAACAGGAAGGGGAGCCACCCGAACAGGAAGGGGAGCCACCCGAACAGGAAGGGGAGCCACCCGATCAGGAAGGGGAGCCACGTGACACTAGGAATAAAGTGACATGTAATAAACAGTAGCAGCTGCGTAAGTGATGAGTCACAAAAGGGTCAGTGCAGATAGTTAAATAATTCACCAAATAGCCTCCCGGACTAACTATTTAGCGGTCTTATGGCTTAGGAATAGAAGCTGTTCAGGGTCATGTTGGTTACAGAGTTGGTGCATCGGTACCGCTTGCTGTGGGGTAGCAGAGAGAACAGTCCATGACTTGGGTGGCTAGAGTCTTTGAAGATTTTCAGGGTATTCGTCTGACACCGCCTGGTATAGAGGTTCTGGATGTCAGGGGCCCCAGTGATGTACTGGGCAGTACGCACTACCCTCTGTAGTGGCTTGCAGTCGAATGCCAAGCAGTTGCCATACCAAGCGGTGATGCAGCCAGTCAAGATGTTCTCATTGGTGCAGCTGAAAAACATTTTGGGGATCTGAGGGTCCATGCCAAATCTTTTAGCCTCCTGAGGCGGAAGCGGCATTGTTGTTGTGTGTTTGGACCATGATAGACGCTTGGTGATGTGGACGCCAAGGAACTTCAAGCTCTCAATATGCTCCATTACTACATTGAGGGGGAGGTTGTTGTTCTGGCACCACACTGCCAGATCTCTGACCTCCTCCCTATAGGCTGTCTCATCGTCGTTGGTGATCAGGCCTACCACCATCATGTCATCTGCAAACTTAATGATGGTGTTGGAGTTGTGTTTGGCCACGCAGTCGTGGGTGAACAGGGAGTACAGGAGGGGACTAAGCACGCACCCCTGAGGGGACCCTGTGTTGAGGGTCAGATGTTGTAGCCTACCCTCACCACCTGGGAGTGACCTTTCAGGAAGTCTAGGACCCAGTTGCACAGGGAGTGGTTCAGTTCCAGGGCCTGAGCTTTTCCAGGTGGCATTGGGCGATGTGCAGTGCAGTGGCTATTGCGTAATCCATGGATCTGTTAGGATCTGTTAAGATCCATGGATCTGTGCCATTTGTAGTGGGTTGGGGGTTCCAGGTTATATGGTGGAGGTTATCTGGTCCTTGAATAGCCCCTCAAAGCACTTCATGATGACGTAAGTGAGTGTTACAGGGCTATGGTCATTTAGTTCAGTTACCTTCGCTTGCTTGGGTTTCGTAACAATGGTAACAATGATGGACATCTTGGAGAAAGTAGGGGGACGATAGATGGGATAGGAAGAGATTTAAAATGTTCATAAACACTCCAGCCAGCTGGTGCTGTGCATGTTCTGAAGAAGCTGCTTGGAATGCTGTCCGGACCGGCAGCCTTGCGTGGGTTAACACATTTGAAAGTCTTAATCACGTCAGTCACAGAGATCAAGAGCCCACATCCTTGTGAGCAGTGGGGGCCCAAATCAGCGGGCTCTGTGTTATTCTCCTCAATGCGGGAGAAGACGTTCAACTTATCTGGAAGCTTTGGTTTGAAGTTCCTGACACGTCTCACGTCCAAGCTGTTGAATTGCGACTTAACTTTGTCCCTGTACTGTCGTTTCGACTCTTTGATCACCTTACAGAGGTCATGGCTGGTCTGCTTGTATGCATCCATGTTCCCGGTCATCTTGCTGTGGTAAAAATGCAGTGGTTCGCGCATTCAGTTTCGCGGCAAATGCTGCCGTCTATCCACGTTTTTTGGGGTTTGGATATGTTCTGATCGTCACCGTAGGAACAACATCCTCTATGCACTTGCTAATGAACCCAGTGACCGAGTCAGTGTAATCGTCAATGTTATTCACAGAGGCGACCCGAAACATACCCCACTCCACACGATCAAAACAGTCCTGTAACTTATATTCCTCTGATGGACAGTCCTTACCATGGGTGCTTCCTGTTTTAATTTCTGCACCAATCGGCTGGGAGCAGCAGCATGGGAGCGTGATCTGATTTGTCAAAGGGAGGGCGGGGGAATCAGCTTGAGAGGGAATGTACACGGCTGTAACAATAGCAGCCAAAACATTTCTCGGAAGGTGATGGGGTCGGCGTTTGATGGTGAGATATTCCAGATTGGGAGAACAAAAAAGACTTGAGTTCCTGTATGACAATCACACCATGAGTTATTAATCATGAAACATTCCCCGCCGCCTTTATTTTTCCCGGGGAGTTCTTTCTTCCTGTCCACGCGATGGATTGAGAACCCGGTGGGTTGGATGGATGGAAACAAAATCGAGGAAGAGAGCCAAGTTTCCATAAAAATATCATGTTGCAGTCCCTTTGGTCTCTCTGAAAGAAGATCCTCGCCCTGAGCTTGTCTACCTTATTGTCCAGAGATTGTACATTAGCAAGTCATATACTTGGAAACGGTGGGTAGATTTCCCTCCTTCTGAGCCTGACTAGGATGCCGGCTCTCCTTCCTCACGTCCGGCAGCGACATTTTGGTAGTCCAAACAAAGTGTCAGGTCCGGGTAATGTCCGATTTTTGGTGAGTGACCACCGATTTAATATTTAGGAGTTCTTATCGGTTGTAGGAGATGATAGCAGAAATGTTCTGAGCATATAAAGTAAGACAAAAAAATATTTAAAAAACTGCAAAGTTGACAAGGAGCTAGAAACAGGGCGATCATATATTTTGGTGCCATCATGGAACATCTAGTAACATTGTGTATTATCTAGTAAAATCTAAAAACATCTAGTAACATTGTGTATTATCTAGTAAAATCTAGTAACATCTAGTAACATTGTGTATTATCTAGTAACATCTACTTAACATTTAGTAACATCTAAACATCTTGGGATGTGAGATGGACATGGATTTTCTTATTGAGAATGTCCATTGACCATTTGACCTGAAGAGGTAATGGGGTTTGGATGTCTCCAAATGGCACCCTATTCCTTATATAATGACTACTTTTGTCCTAACCGTCGTGGGAAAAGTTTGTCCACTATTGGGGGCCAGAACCCTATGCGAAAGTTTTGACTGGGCTGAGCGGGAACTGTACTTTTGACCAGTGGTATAGGGAAAAGTAGTGAGCAGGCCAGAGGTGGATGGGAAAAGTAGTGCCCTTGTTTGGGTGTAGGGACTTTTGACCAGAGCCTATGGAAAAGTAGTGCGGTGCCGTTGCCCTCACAAAACCCTAGGAAAAGCACCATGGTCTTGACCAAACCCTATGGGAAAAGTAGTCCTCTACTTTTGTCCAGAACTGGAAGCCAGTGGACCAGAGCGGAGGAAAAGTAGGGGTGACTTTTGAGAGAACTATGGGAAGGTTGAACTTTTGACCAGACGTATGGGAAAAGGCTGCACTACTTTTGTCCATAACCCTGGGATGAGTCCTCTACTTTTGTCCAGAACCCTAATGGAACAGGTAGTGCACCCAGCCAACATGGGAAAAGTAGTGCACTACTTTTGACCAGACGGGAGATGACAAGTAACATTGTGTATTATCTAGTAAAATCTAGTAACATCTAGTAACATTGTGTATTATCTAGTAACATCTAGTAACATTTAGTAACATCTGGTAACATCTTGGGATGTGAGATGGACATGATCGATTTGTACTCTTATTGAGAATGTCCATTGACCATTGTGACCTGAGAGAGGTAATGGGAGATGGATACGTCCCAAATGGCACCCTATTCCTTATATAATGCACTACTTTTGTCCAGAACCCTATGGGAAAAGTAGTGCAATACTTTTGACCAGAACCCTATGGGAAAAGTAGTGCAATACTTTTGTCCAGAACCCTATGGGAAAAGTAGTGCACTACTTTTGACCAGAACCCTATGGGAAAAGTAGTGCACTACTTTTGACCAGAACCCTATGGGAAAAGTAGTGCACTACTTTTGACCACAACCCTATGGGAAAAGTAGTGCACTACTTTTGACCACAACCCTATGGGAAAAGTAGTGCACTACTTTTGACCACAACCCTATGAGAAAAGTAGTGCACTACTTTTGACCACAACCCTATGGGAAAAGTAGTGCACTACTTTTGACCACAACCCTATGGGAAAAGTAGTCCTCTACTTTTGTCCAGAACCCTATGGGAAAAGTAGTGCACTACTTTTGACCACAACCCTATGGGAAAAGTAGTGCACTACTTTTGACCAGAACCCTATGGGAAAAGTAGTGCACTACTTTTGACCATAACCGTATGGGAAAAGTAGTGCACTACTTTTGACCAGAAACCTATGGGAAAAGTAGTGCACTACTTTTGACCAGAACCCTATGGGAAAAGTAGTGCACTACTTTTGACCAGAACCCTATGGGAAAAGTAGTGCTCCACAAAGGGAATAGGATACCATCAGGTGTGTTGTGATGGAAGTGGGATTTCTCCATGTGTTTCACTCCTTGTGGTCAAGCATTTCTTCAACATTCCTTCAGTAGTGCCTCAGTATTTGGAAGCCAAGGCTGTGCTTTGAAATCCCTGATTGTAGAACGGCAGGGTATTGGTTGATTGAAACAAGGACAAGGTCACGTCACGTCATAGGACCTACTGCTGTGGTATCAGTGGAATCATTAGTTTCAGTGACAGTGACGTTAACTGACACACATGTGCAAGCATGAATGCACAAACATGAAAACACACGCAAACACACACCAAAAAAACAGGAATTCTTTTTACCTTTATTTAACCAGGCAAGTCAGTTAAGAACAAATTCTTATTTACAATGACAGCCTAGGAACAGTGGGTTAACTGTCTGTTCAGGGGCAGTACGACAGATTTATACTTTGTCAGCTCTGGGATTTGAGCTTGCAACCTTTGATTACTAGTCCAACGCTCTAACCACTAGGCTACCCTGAGCACCAGTAGCTCCCCCCCTCACTACGAGGATTTGATTTAGGATGGTGAAAACTCGTCTTACTGGGATCTGACACATAACGAAAAATACATTACAGACAAAAAACTGCTTTACAAAAATACTTTACAATTTACATACTGTACATTTAAAAACATTTACATTCCAAACTTGCTGTATAGAAAAGTGTCAACTAAAGACACATAAAAATATACAATACAACCAAAGAAAAAGTGTGTGTGTGTGTGTGTGTGTGTGTGTGTGTGTGTGTGTGTGTGTGTGTGTGTGTGTGTGTGTGTGTGTGTGTGTGTGTGTGTGTGTGTGTGTGTGTGTGTGTGTGTGTGTGTGTGTGTGTGTGTGTGTGTGTGTGCGTTTTTAATATATATAAAAAACAAAAAAACGAGAATTGATACAGAAAATGTCTCCTCTACATTGAGCCGAAGGGGGACTGACATGATGTTGACATTAGCCCTAGATGAGATAAAACTAGAGCCTGCAGGATTTGTTTGGTCAACTGTGGTGTTAAAAATGCTGAGCATCTCTTTATCACAAACAGATACCCCCATCTTTACAGCAATGTGACCGCGTCCATAATGGGCCAGCGGTCAAACGACCACCCCTCATCACTGTCAAACGCTCCTCTAAAACACTTCAGCGAGCAGGCTTTTCTAATCAATTATCCTGGAAGGATATTGACCTCATCCCATCAGTAGTGGATGCCTGGATGTTCTTTAAAAATGCTTTCCTTGCCATCTTAAATAAGCACGCCACATACAAAAAATGTAGAACCAGGAACAGATATAGCCCTTGCTTCACTCCAGACTTGACTGTCCTTGACCAGCACAAAAAAATCCTGTGGCATACTGCATTAGCATCGAATAGCCCCCGAGATAATGCAACTTTTCAGGGAAGTCAGGAATCACAATACAATACACAGTTAGGAAAGCAAAGGCTAGTTTTTCAAACAGAATTTTGCATCCTGTAGCAAAACTTTTTGGGACACCGTAAAGTCCATGGAGAATAAGAGCTCCTCCTCCCAGCTGCCCACTGCACTGAGGCTAGGAACCCCCCCCCCCCCCCACTTCTCCTTCACCCAAATCCAGATAGCTGATGTTCTAAAAGAGCTGCAAAATCTGGATCCCTACAAATCCGCTGGGCTAGACAATCTTGACTCTCTCCAATCCAAAATGAAATCTTGAATCGGCTTCCTGTTTCGCAACAAAGCATCCTTCACTCCTGCTTCCAAACATTCCCTTGTAAAACTGACTCTCCTATTGATTCTTGACTTCGGCGATGTCATCTACAAAATAGCCTCCAACACTCTTTAGCAAACTGGATACAGTCTATCACACAGTGCCATCTGTTTTTGTCACCAAAGCCCCATATACCGCCCACCACTGCGACCTGTACGCTCTCGTTGTCTGGCCCTCGCTACATATTATACAACCCACTGGCTCCAGGTCATCTATAAGTCTTTGCTAGGTAAAGCCCCGCCTTATCTCAGCTCACTGGTCACCATAGCAGCGCCCACCCGTAGCACGCGCTCCAGCAGGTATATTATTTCACTGGTCACCATAGCAGCACCCACCCGTAGCACGCGCTCCAGCAGGTATATATCACTGGTCACCATAGCAGCACCCACCCATAGCACACGCTCCAGCAGGTATATCTCACTGGTCACCATAGCAGCGCCCACCGAGCACGCGCTCCAGCAGGTATATTTCACTGGTCACCATAGCAATGCCATAGCACGTGCTCCAGCAGGTATATCTCACTGGTCACCATAGCAATGCCCACCCGTAGCACGCGCTCCAGCAGGTATATCTCACTGGTCATCCCCAAAGCCAACACCTCCTTTGGCCACCTCTCCTTCCAGTTCTCTGCTGCCAATGACTGGAACAAATTGCAAAAATCCCTGAAGCTGGAGACTTATATTTCTCTGTGTTTAAGCATCAGCTGCCTGAGCAGCTTACCGATCACTGTACCTGTACACAGCCCATCTGTAAATAGCACACCCAACTACCTCATCCCCATATTGTTATTTTAAAAAAAATATTTTGCACACCAGTATCTCTACTTGCACATCATCATCTGCACATATATCACTCCTGTGCTAATGCTAAATTGTAATTACTTTACCACTATGGCCTATATATTGCCTCACCTCCCTAACCTTACTACATTTGCACCCACTGTACATAGATTGTTCTATTGTGTTATTGACTGTACGTTTGTTTATGTGTAACTCTGTGTTGTTGTTTGCTTTACACTGCTTTGCTTTATCTTGGCCAGGTCGCAGTTGTAAATGAGAACTTGTTCTCAACTGGCTTATCTGGTTAAATAAAGGTCAAATAAATTAATGAAATTATATATTTATTTTTTTATCAATATGCCTTGACCAGGACATTTTACTTTCTAAGGTGACAACAATAAAGTTTAGTCTCCTCTACTTGCTCAGCAGGTGTTTCAACTCTTCTGCTTGCTCACAACAGGAATTCTGGGAAGTTTCTTTACACAGTGGATTAATGAATCTCCCCTATTGGTTGATTAATCCAACATGGTTACATGTCACTCATTAGAACTCAGAGTTTGTTGACGTTCCAACGTTCTAACACACACACACACACACACACACACACACACACACACACACACACACACACACACACACACACACACACACACACACACACACACACACACACACACACACACACACACACACACACACACTCATGCATATATAGTATACACACAATCTGACACACTCCCTGACACACACATGGGCACACACACACACACACACACACACACACACACACACACACACACAAAACACTCCTGAACTCTAACCCCAACGCACTGGACCCGGGGTGAGTAGAATATCTATATGTGTTCCTCAGCAGCCATCCATCTAGAACGGGAGGAACTCTCAGTGATGGAAGGAAAACAGGGACAGAGTTATTCTCCTCCATTACAGTTCGGCAACAGTCAAGCTGTATTTAGTACAGTAATTAACAGCGTTTGTTTGTTTTGTTTTTTTAATAAAATATTTGGTCGTAATAAAAATCTATTAATTATCCATCCATCATTGACTCAGTAGTGTACAGCACAGGCCTACAATAAGTCACACTGTCATTCTTAATAACACTCCAACTAAAACTAGAGAAGTTTTTGTTTTTTTGTCTCCCCAGGCTATTTTATATGCACAATATACAAATATTTACTCAGATTAAGAGGTGGTTACTCAACCGCCCATAATGAAATATATGGCGATTTTCCAAGATTTTTTTTTCAATATGGAAAGCCACTCCACAAAAACACTGGAGAATCTATTGAAATAACATGGGTTATTGATGCTGTGGAAGCACACACTGTGGCACAACCACCGTCACCATACAGCCACACACACAAACTCACACACTCTCACACACATACACACTCACACACGCACACACACCTCTGCTCCACTTTCTAGTGGATGTCCAACAAACTTAATTAGCCCCAGCAGAGTTCACTATCTCTTTACCTTAGTAACACACAGACACACACTGTCCAGGACCCCACCAATCAGGGCTTCACTACCTCTTTAAAGTGAAACTGACTGCGTTTTAACTACTTTGCCGATATTAAACAAACAGATAAATCATAATATCAGTCAAAAATATAAAATTCCCAGTTTATGCTTCAAAACCAACTTTATAAGAGGTTTAAATAAATCAAAACATTAAAAAAAGGTTATATTTGACTTAAATTCCATGATGGCGTTGTTGGGGAAATAGATGGATGCAGTCCCATACATTTCTGGGTCATCCAAAAACTATTGCTGTCCAGTTGTAAATCACAGCCGTCCTGGTACATTGTTTGCTCCACCCACACTCTAATTCAGTTTCAATGACTTCAATGACATTCTAGGAATTTATGAAAACTTGAAAATGACCATATCTAAGCGCTCACTTTGTTTTACAAAATATAGTGTCATATTATTCCTGCGGGGTTTTATATTAACAGCTTTTAAGATGATTTCATGTTGCTAAAACGCTTTCTACTTTAACTTACTTGTGTTGTTAGCCTTCAATATTTTCATATCAAGGAGACCGAGAGGCTCTCTGAACCTTTCATATCAACGAGACCGAGAGGCTCTCTGAACCTTTCATATCTAGGAGACCGAGAGGCTCTCTGAACCTTTCATATCTAGGAGACCGAGAGGCTCTCTGAACTTTTCATATCTAGGAGACCGAGAGGCTCTCTGAACCTTTCATATCTAGGAGACCGAGAGGCTCTCTGAACCTGTCACATCAAGGAGGCCGAGAGGCTCTCTGAACCTGTCATATCAAGGAGGCCGAGAGGCTCTCTGAACCTGTCATATCAAGGAGGCCGAGAGGCTCTCTGAACCTGTCATATCAAGGAGGCCGAGAGGCTCTCTGAACCTGTCATATCTAGGAGACCGAGAGGCTCTCTGAACCCAAGGAGACCGAGAGGCTCTCTGAACCTGTCATATCTAGGAGACCGAGAGGCTCTCTGAACCTGTCATATCTAGGAGACCGAGAGGCTCTCTGAACCTGTCATATCTAGGAGACCGAGAGGCTCTCTGAACCTGTCATATCTAGGAGACCATATCTAGGAGACCGAGAGGCTCTCTGAACCTTTCATATCTAGGAGGCCGAGAGGCTCTCTGAACCTTTCATATCTAGGAGGCTGAGAGGCTCTCTGAACATTTCGTATCAAGGATCTTTCATTTCTTTCTCACTTCATCCCAGGTGCCTGCGTTGTCAGTCACTGGCCAGGTCATCGCTGCACGCATGCACTTTATTTTTTTTAATTTAACTAGTCAAGTCAGTTAAGAACAAATTGTTATTTACAATGATGGCCTAGGAACAGTGGGTTAACTGCCTTGTTCTGGGGCAGATCGACAGATTTTTACCTTGTCAACTCGGGGATTTGATACAGCAACCTTTCAGTTACTAGTCCAACACTCTAACCACTAGGCTACCCTGCCATCTCTACACTCTAACCACTAGGCTACCCTGCCACCTCTACACTCTAACCACTAGGCTACCTGCCTCCTCTACACTCTAACCACTAGGCTACCCTGCCACCTCTACACTCTAACCACTAGGCTACCCTGCCTCCTCTACACTCTAACCACTAGGCTACCCTGCCACCTCTACACTCTAACCACTAGGCTACCCTGCCTCTACACTCTAACCACTAGGCTACCCTGCCTCCTCTACACTCTAACCACTAGGCTACCCTGCCACCTCTACACTCTAACCACTAGGCTACCCTGCCACCCCTACACTCTAACCACTAGGCTACCCTGCCACCTCTACACTCTAACCACTAGGCTACCCTGCCACCTCCACACTCTAACCACTAGGCTACCCTGCCATCTCTACACTCTAACCACTAGGCTACCCTGCCGCCTCTACACTCTAACCACTAGGCTACCCTGCCACCTCTACACTCTAACCACTAGGCTACCCTGCCACCTCTACACTCTAACCACTAGGCTACCCTGCCACCTCTACACTCTAACCACTAGGCTACCCTGCCACCTCTACACTCTAACCACTAGGCTACCCTGCCACCTCTACACTCTAACCACTAGGCTACCCTGCCACCCCCGCATGCACAAGCACACACACACTGCCATGGCAGTAATTCAATTGGTGGCATTCCTGGTAAGAAATCTATGTATCAGGACACCATGCAGGCAGGCTCGCGTCGTCCAGTGTCTCCCTGGCTGTCTTTAGTCAAACACTAGACCTCAGGGGCTTTAGCCTGTCATCCAACCCCCTCTAACCCACAGTAGGTCTCCAAGGGGTGATTTAGACCTGGTGGTTGGCGGTCTGGTGTACAGAGGAGAGGTGCTAGGGGACCAGACCTATGGGGTGATTTAGACCTGGGGGGTATGGAGGGCTGGCTGGGGGGGGGGGGGCTGGGGGTCTATGAGGGATTGAGGATAAGGTTCGGCGGAGAGGTTTCGGAGCTGAGGGGGTCTGGTGTACAGGGGGGGGGGGGGGGGTACTACAGAGAAGCCTGGACCTGTGGAAAATTTTGACCCGAGAGCTGTGGGGGCAGGGGGGGGGGGGCTGGGGGTCGGTTGGAGGCCAGACATGTTCAATCCACAGGATGTCCTTCCTGGATCTTTTACGACAGCATGTAGGTTGCGACCATTTCAGCTTAAAACACTAAAGGGTGGAACGAGATCTTTCACGGAGCCGACTGATCAAAGTCTCTGAGAAGGTCTGGTGTTGTTTTACGGAGGCGAGGTGGCCAACCAAAGAGCACGGTTGTGCACCTCAAATGGTGTGCTATTCCCTACGTAGTTCCCTACTCTTGACCAGGGGTCCCTAGACTCTGCTCTAAAGTAGTGCACTCTGTAGTGGATAGGGTTGCGATTTGAGATACTGACCGGAGATCAGAGAGGAGCTATTCACTTTTCCTCCAAAACACATTGGCCCCCTTTCCTGGTGAATGACCAAGAACTAATGGGGAATATTCAGTTAGGCTTGAAGGTCCATTGGGGATGTTTTAGGGGTTGCAACCCCAAATGGAACACTGTTCCCTATATAGTGCACTACTTTAGAAGACCCTTACGGCTCTGGGTGAATGTAGTCCACTATGTACAGCAGGGAAAAGGCTGCCATTTGGGTTGCAGGATTTAAATGGTCAGGGTCATCGTTGTTAACGAGAGGGTGATCGGGGTGATAAATGGTTAAAGAGAGGGTGATATATTTTATTTTCAGTCAAGGCACTGCTCATGTTTTTAAATGTTCCTTTGTTCTTTAAAGCTTTGTTATCAGTCTCATATGGTATTTGGCAAATGGACTCATTTTATTTTGATAATTTTAACCCAACATGACTGCATCGTACACCGTACTCATGGAGCAACATGATCTAGAGCAACAAGTCTGACACCTACCCATACCACAGTTAGAGAGCACATTAACACTACTGACACCACAGTTAGAGAGCACATTAACACTACTGACACCACAGTTAGAGAGCACAATAACACTACCCACACCACAGTTAGAGAGTACATTAACACCACTGACACCACAGTTAGAGAGCACATTAACACTACTGACACCTACCCATACCACAGTCAGATATTACATTAACACCACTGACACCACAGTTAGAGAGCACAGTAACACTACTGACACCTACCCATACCACAGTTAGAGAGTACATTAACACAACTGACACCACAGTTAGAGAGCACAATAACACTACTGACACCACAGTTAGAGAACACAATAACACTACTGACACCTACCCATACCACAGTTAGAGAGCACATTAACACCACTGACACCACAGTTCGAGAGTACATTAACAGTACTGACACCACAGTTAGAGAGCACATTAACACTACTGACACCACAGTTAGAGAGCACATTAACACTACTGACACCACAGTTAGAGAGTACATTAACACCACTGACACCACAGTTAGAGAGTACATTAACACCACTGACACCACAGTTAGAGAGCACATTAACACTACTGACACCTACCCATACCACAGTTAGAGAGTACATTAACACCACTGACACCACAGTTAGTACATTAACACACTGACACCACAGTTAGAGAGCACATTAACACTACTGACACCACAGTTAGAGAGCACATTAACACTACTGACACCACAGTTAGAGAGCACATTAACACTACTGACACCTACCCATACCACAGTTAGAGAGCACATTAACACCACTGACACCACAGTTAGAGAGCACATTAACACTACTGACACCACAGTTAGAGAGCACATTAACACATACCACAGTTAGAGAGCACATTAACACTACTGACACCTATCCATACCACAGTTAGAGAGCACATTAACACTACTGACACCTACCCATAGCCCAGTTAGAGAGTACATTAACACTACTGACACCTACCCATACCACAGTTAGAGAGCACATTAACACTACTGACACCTACCCATACCACAGTTAGAGAGCACATTAACACTACTGACACCTACCCATACCACAGTTAGAGAGTACATTAACACTACTGACACCACAGTTAGAGAGCACATTAACACTACTGACACCTACCCATACCACAGTTAGAGAGTACATTAACACTACTGACACCACAGTTAGAGAGCACATTAACACTACTGACACCACAGTTAGAGAGTACATTAACACTAATTTGTAAGTCGCTCTGGATAAGAGCGTCTGCTAAATGACTTAAATGTAAATGTAAATGTACTGACACCTATCCATACCACAGTTAGAGAGCACATTAACACTACTGACACCTATCCATACCACAGTTAGAGAGCACATTAACACTACTGACACCTATCCATACCACAGTTAGAGAGCACATTAACACTACTGACACCTATCCATACCACAGTTAGAGAGCACATTAACACTACTGACACCACAGTTAGAGAGTACATTAACACTACTGACACCTATCCATACCACAGTTAGAGAGCACATTAACACTACTGACACCTATCCATACCACAGTTAGAGAGCACATTAACACTACTGACACCTACCCATAGCCCAGTTAGAGAGTACATTAACACTACTGACACCACAGTTAGAGAGCACATTAACACTACTGACACCTATCCATACCACAGTTAGAGAGCACATTAACACTACTGACACCTACCCATAGCCCAGTTAGAGAGTACATTAACACTACTGACACCACAGTTAGAGAGCACATTAACACTACTGACACCTACCCATACCACAGTTAGAGAGTACATTAACACTACTGACACCACAGTTAGAGAGCACATTAACACTACTGACACCACAGTTAGAGAGTACATTAACACTAATTTGTAACCACAGTTGGATAAGAGCTACATAAACACTTAAATGTAAATGTAAATGTACTGACACCTATCCATACCACAGTTAGAGAGCACATTAACACTACTGACACCTATCCATACCACAGTTAGAGAGCACATTAACACTACTGACACCTATCCATACCACAGTTAGAGAGCACATTAACACTACTGACACCTATCCATACCACAGTTAGAGAGCACATTAACACTACTGACACCACAGTTAGAGAGCACATTAACACTACTGACACCACAGTTAGAGAGAGTACATTAACACTACTGACACCACAGTTAGAGAGCACATTAACACTACTGACACCACACTGACACCACAGTTAGAGAGCACATTAACACTACTGACACCTACCCATACCACAGTTAGAGAGTACATTAACACCACTGACACCACAGTTAGAGAGTACATTAACACCACTGACACCTATCCATACCACAGTTAGAGAGAGCACATTAACACTACTGACACCAACCCATACCACAGTTAGAGAGTACATTAACACTACTGACACCACAGTTAGAGAGTACATTAACACCACTGACACCACAGTTAGAGAGTACATTAACACTACTGACACCACAGTTAGAGAGCACATTAACACTACTGACACCTATCCATACCACAGTTAGAGAGCACATTAACACTACTGACACCACAGTTAGAGAGTACATTAACACTACTGACACCTACTCTGTAAGATAAGATACCTCATTAGTAGGTAACATTTTCAAAAACCCAGATGTAATCATCGGTTTCAGTTGTTATGGTTGTAAATCACAGTTGTGAGCACATTAACACCTGATCATATGATATTACTAGTTATTAAACCACAGTTAGAGTTGTCATTCATATTGACCACTACCCATACCACAGGAGGCATTTTTTTAAATTCATACTTTATGATTAGAATCAGAGTGGGAAAAAATGTTCCCAATTGTCATACTTGAGTAAAAGTGGGAAAAATTAACATACCACTAAAAGTAAAGATATCTTAAAATAGAAAAGTAAAAGTCCCCCAGTAAAATACTACTTGAGTAAAAGTTACAAGTATTTGTTTGAAAATATACTTAAGTATAAAAGTCAAAGTGATTGCTGAAATATACTTAAGTACCAAAAGTAAAAGTATAAATCATTTCAAATTCCTTCTGCTAAGCAAACCAGATGGCACTGTTTACTTTTTTCAGTTTTTTTTAAATGTGTTTACGGATATCCAGACTGCACACCCAACATTCAGATATAATTTACACTTCCAGATCAGAGGCAACAGATGACCAGGGATGTTCTCTGTTTAGTGAGTCCTCCAGATCAGAGGCAATAGATGACCAGGGATGTTCTCTGTTTAGTGAGTCCTCCAGGTCAGAGGCAATAGATGACCAGGGATGTTCTCTGTTTAGTGAGTCCTCCAGATCAGAGGCAGTAGGGATGACCAGGGACACCACAGTTTAGTGAGTCCTCCAGATCAGAGGCAGTAACAGGGATGACCAGGGATGTTCTCTGTTTAGTGAGTCTTCCAGATCAGAGACAGTAGGGATGACACAGGGATGTTCACTGCTTAGTGAGTCCTCCAGATCAGAGACACTAGTGACATGACCAGGGATGTTCTCTGCTTAGTGAGTCCTCCAGATCAGAGACAGTAGTGATGACCAGGGATGTTCTCTGTTTAGTGAGTCCTCCAGATCAGAGACAGTAGTGATCACCAGGGATGTTCTCTGCTTAGTGAGTCCTCCAGATCAGAGACATTAGTGATGACCATTAGATGTTATCTGTTTAGTGAGTCCTCCAGATCAGAATCAGTAGGGATGACTTGAGGGATGTTCTCTGTTTAGTGAGTCCTCCAGATCAGAGGCAGTAGGGATGACCAGATATGTTCTCTGTTTAAGTGAGTCCTCCAGATCAGATGGCACTGTAGGGATGACCAGGGATGTTCTCTGTTTAGTGAGTCCTCCAGATCAGAGGCAGTAGTGATGACCAGGAATGTTCTCTTGATAAGTGCATGAATTGACAACCTTTCAAAATGTAACGAGTACTTTTGGTTGTCAGCGAAAATGTATGTAGTAAAAAGTACATTATTTTCTTCAGGATTGTAGTGGAGTAAAGTAAAAGTAGTCAAAAATATACAGTAAAGTACAAATACCCCCCGAAAACGACTTATATTAAGTAGTACTTTAAAGTAGTTTTACATCACTGGTCAGAATGGAGTGAAAAATACATATTATACATAAACATGTTATTGGAGCAGAGATTTTAGGTTAGATTTTGTGTGTGTTTTGATTGGCTGATCAAAATGAGCATACTGACATTGTCACGGTCGTGTGGCGAGACGGACCAAGGCTGTCACGCTCGTCATAATAATGATTGGACCAAGGTGCAGCGTGGGTAGAGTTCCACATATTTTAATTAATAGAAACTCACCAAAACATAAACAATAAAAGCACCAACGAAACGTGAAACGTACTGGTGGTCTGTAGACAAGATCCCACAAATCACAATGGGAAAAATGGCTACCTAAATATGATCCCCAATCTGAGACAACGATAAACAGCTGCCTCTGATTGGGAACCATACCAGGCCAACATAAACCATTAATCACCTAGATGACCCACCCTAGTCACTATCGCAATATGTGCTGATCTGTGTATAATGGCCATTGGTATTCAGACTTAACTAAACTTAACTCCTTAATTCCAATGTTTTGCAAAAGTTTCCCATCACCGTCAATGAATGATTTAAGCTGACATCAATACCTGAGTTCCACATGCTTATCTCAACTTTGATCATGCCCAGAATTAATGAAAATATTATTTTTTGTTATGTTTTCATGTGTTACAGACTTCCGTCTCTCACTCAGTGGGCTAAAACCAGGGACCCTCTGTTTCCAACAATAACTTGGCAGTCACAAAGAGAGTTCCCTTGAAGGACAACTGGTTCTTTTGAGGCCGTTTAAAGAGCTGTAGGCCTCCCAATTATCTAACGCCTGTCTACAGCGCTAGACTTTCCTTCCTGTATCTGTGTGACTTCCGTGAGAATGAGAAAGAATCAGAAAGCCGGGGTCTGTCCCGCTGATTCCCTGAGTTTCAGGATGTGTCTTCTTCCTGTATTGGAGACTATTACACTATTCATAGGAAAGGAAATAGATAGAAGTCATCCACCGACGAGAGAAGGAAGACCGTCTCTCTCTCTCTCTCTCTCTCATTCTCTCTCTCTCTCTCTCATTCTCTCATTCTCTCTCTCTCTCTCTCTCTCTTCTCTCTCTCTCTCTTCTAGTTTTGTTCTCTTATTCCTCTGAGCGTCGGGCCTCAGCTTGAGCAGTGTAGGACGAAAGGACAGATCGCTCCATCTGAGGTTTTGGCCTTTCTATGGAGTTGTTCCTAGCCACCGTGCATCTATACCTGCATTGCTTGCTGTTTGGGGTTTTAGGCTGGGTTTCTGTTCAGCACTTTGTGACATCAGCTGATGTAAGAAGGGCTTTCTAAATACATTTGATTGATTGATTGATGCTGTGATTGATTTACTGCTGTTGGGGTGTCCTGTTACTGACATATGTAGAAAAAGACCAAGGGGGTATAGGGCAGGGGGGGGCAAAGGGCAAAGTGGCAAACGGCAAAGGGCAAAAGGGCAAAGGGCAAAGGGCAAGGGGCAAAGGGCAAAGGGCAAGGGGCAAAGGGCAAAGGGCAAAGGGTTAGGGATGGGGTACATTTGATCAATGTCTGTCTTTGAACTTTGCATTGTCGATGCTAGTGTGATTAATCAAGTTTCCTTGTTTAAGTGAATAAAGCACTTACTACTACTGCTACCACAACCACCACCATCACTACTACTGCTATTACTGCTACTACTATTACTATTACCGCTAGTACTAGAGGTCGGCTGATTAATCGGAATGGCCGATTAATTGGGGCCGAATTAAAGTTTTTATATATATCCCATTTATCAGACGCTTTTGTTTAAAGCTTTATTTAACTCGGCTCAGTTAAGAACACACTATTTTTGCATATGGGTGGCCCCAGTGGGAAACGAACCCACGACTCTTGGCGTTGCAAGCGCCATGCTCTACCGTTAACTAGCCACACCAGGACCCCATAACAATTGAGATATCGGTAAAAAAAATATGTTTACACTTATTTTAAAATCTTTATTAACTCGGCAAGTCAGTTAAGAACACATGGTTGATTTTCAATGACAGTCTAGGAACGGTGGGTTAACTGACTGAGTTACAAGGGGCAGATCTGACTGAGATTTTCACCTTGTCAGCTCGGGAGCATCCATTCTTGCAGCCTTACAGTTTTAGTCAAACGTTCTTATTACCACCTGCCTCTCTGCATTGTGGAGACTTCAAGTTAATCAATCCAGATAAGCCAAGGTAAGTTGCTAGCGAGTTAGCATTAAACTTATCTTATAAAAAACAATCAATCAATCATAATCACTAGTTAACAACACATGGTTGATGATATTACTAGTTTATCTAGTGGTGTTGTCGTTGCATATAATCTGACTGAGCATACAAGCATACAAGTATCTGAAGGAGGGACGGAAGCTATACTGTTACACTGGCAATACTAAAGTGCCTATAAGAACATCCAATAGTCAAATGTTAATTAAATACAAATGGTATACAGGGAAATTATAATATAATTCCACAACCTAAAACTTTTTACCTGAGAATATTGAAAACTCATGTTAAAAGGAACCACCAGCTTTCATATGTTCTCATGTTCTGAGCAAGGAACTGAAACATTAGCTTTCTTACATGGCACATATTGCACTTTTACTTTCTTCTCCAACACTTTGTTTTTGCGTTAATTAAACCAAATTGAACATGTTTTATTATTTATTTGAGGCTAAATGGATTTTATTGGTGTATTATATTAAGTT
>NC_088230.1:39778284-39798284 GCF_036934945.1 Oncorhynchus masou masou
CTGTAGGGTGGTGTCTCTCTGTAGGGTGGTGTGTCTCTGGAGTGATGTGTCTCTGAGGTGGTGTGTCTCTGGGGTGGTGTGTCTCTGTAAGGCGGTGTCTCTCTGTAGGGTGGTGTGTCTCTGGGGTGATGTGTCTCTGTAGGGTGGTGTGTCTCTGGGGTGGTGTGTCTCTGGGGTGGTGTGTCTCTGTAGGGTGGTGTGTCTCTGGGGTGGTGTGACTCTGGGGTGGTGTGTCTCTGTAGGGTGATGTCTCTCTGTAGGGTGGTGTCTCTCTGTAGGGTGGTGTGTCTCTGGGTTGGTGTGTCTCTGGGGTGGTGTTTCTCTGTAAGGTGATGTCCCTCTGTAGGGTGGTGTCTCTCTGTAGGGTGGTGTGTCTCTGGAGTGATGTGTCTCTGAGGTGGTGTCTCTCTGTAGGGTGGTGTGTCTCTGGGTTGGTGTGTCTCTGGGGTGGTGTTTCTCTGTAAGGTGATGTCCCTCTGTAGGGTGGTGTATCTCTGTAGGGTGGTTTATTGCTGGGGTGGTGTGTAGGGTGGTGTCTCTCTGTAGGGTGGTGTCTGTCTGTAGGGTGGTGTGTCTCTGGGGTGGTGTGTCTCTGGGGTGGTGTGTCTCTGTAAGGCGGTGTCTCTCTGTAGAGTGGTGTCTCTCTGTAGGGTGGTGTGCCTAAAAGGCGGTGTCTCTGTAGGGTGGTGTGTCTCTGGGGTGGTGTGTCTCTGGGGTGGTGTATCTCTGTAGGGTGGTGTATCTCTGGTGTGTTGTGTCTCTGGGGTGGTGTGTCTCTGGGGTGGTGTGTCTCTGTAGGGTGGTGTCTCTCTGTAGAGTGGTGTATCTCTGTAGGGTGGTGTGTCTCTGGGGGATGGTGTGTCTCTGGGGTGGTGTGTCTCTGTAAGGTGATGTCCCTCTGTAGGGTGGTGTCTCTCTGTAGGGTGGTGTATCTCTGTAGGGTGGTGTGTCTCTGGGGATGGTGTGTCTCTGGGGTGGTGTTTCTCTGTAAGGTGATGTCCCTCTGTAGGGTGGTGTCTCTCTGTAGGGTGGTGTCTCTCTGTAGGGTGGTGTATCTCGATAGGGTGGTGTGTCTCTGGGGTGGGGTTTCTCTGGGGTGGTGTGTGTCTGGGGTGGTGTGTGTCTGGGGTGGTGTGTCTCTGTAGGGTGGTGTCTCTCTGGGGTGGTTTTTCTCTTTAGGGTGGTGTATCTCTGTAGGGTGGTGTGTCTCTGGGGTGGTGTTTCTCTGTAGGGTGGTGTGTCTCTGTAGGGTGGTGAATCTCTATAGGGTGGTGTGTGTCTGGGGTGGGGTGTCTCTGTAGGGTGGTGTGTCTCTGGGGTGGTGTATCTCTGTAGGGAGGTGTATCGCTGGGGTGGTGTGTCTCTGAGGTGGTATCTCTCTGTAGGGTGGTGTGTCTCTGGGGTGATGTCTCTCTGTAGGGTGGTGTCTGTCTGTAGGGTGGTGTCTGTCTGTAGGGTGGTGTGTCTCTGAGGTGGTGTATCTCTGGTGTGTTGTGTCTCTGGAGTGATGTGTCTCTGGGGTGATGTCTCTCTGTAGAGTGGTGTGTCTCTGGGGTGGTGTCTCTGTAGGGTGGTGTGTCTCTGAGGTGGTGTATCTCTGTAGGGAGGTGTATCTCTGTAGGTTGGTGTGTCTCTGGAGTGGTGTCTCTGGGTGGTGTATCTCTGTAGGGTGGTGTATCTCTGTAGGGTGGTTTATTGCTGGGGTGGTGTGTCTCTGTAGGGTGGTGTCTCTCTGTAGGGTGATGTGTCTCTGAGGTGGTGTATCTCTGGGGTGGTGTGTTCTGGGGTCGTGTGTCTCTGTAGGGTGGTGTGTCTCTGTGGTGTGTCTCTGGGGTGGTGTTTCTCTGTAAGGTGATGTCCCTCTGTAGGGTGGTGTCTCTGTAGGGTGGTGTGTCTCTGGAGTGGTGTGTCTCTGTAAGGCGGTGTCTCTCTGTAGGGTGGTGTGTCTCTGGAGTGGTGTCTCTGGGGTGGTGTATCTCTGTAGGGTGGTGTGTCTCTGGGGGGTGTGTCTCTGGGGTGGTGTGTCTCTGGGGTGGTGTATCTCTGGGGTGGTGTGTCTCTGAGGTTGTGTGTCTCTGGGGTGGTGTATCTCTGGGGTGGTGTATCTCTGTAGGGTGGTGTATCTCTGGTGTTGTTGTGTCTCTGGGGTGGTGTGTCTCTGGGGTGGTGTGTCTCTGTAGGGTGGTGTCTCTCTGTAGAGTGGTGTATCTCTGTAGGGTGGTGTGTCTCTGTAGGCTGGTGTCTCTCTGTGGGATGGTGTTCTCTGGGGTGGTGTTTCTCTGTAGGGTGGTGTCTCTCTGTAGTGTGGTGTGTCTGGGGTGGTGTTTCTCTGTAGGGTGGTGTATCTCGATAGGGTGGTGTGTCTCTGGGGTGGAGTTTCTCTGGGGTGGTGTGTGTCTGGGGTGGTGTGTGTCTGGGGTGGTGTGTCTCTGTGGGGTGGTGTGTTTCTGTAGGGTGGTGTCTATTTAGGGTGATGTGTCTCTGGGGTGGTGTGTGTCTGGGGTGGTGTATGTCTGTGGGGTGGTGTGTTTCTGTAGGGTGGTGTTTCTTTAGGGTGATGTGTCTCTGGGGTGGTGTCTCTGGGGTGGTGTTTCTCTGTAGGGTGGTTTATCTCTGTAGGGTGGTGTGTCTCTTGGGCTTGAGTTTCTCTGGGGTGGTGTGTGTCTGGGGTGGTGTGTGTCTGGGGTGGTGTGTCTCTGGGGTGGTGTGTCTCTGTAGGGTGGTGTCTCTGTAGGGTAGTGTGTCTCTGGGGTGGTGTGTGTCTGGGGTGGTGTCTCTCTGTAAGGCTCTCTGTAGGGTGGTGTGTCTCTGGAGTGGTGTCTCTGGGGTGGTGTATCTCTGTAGGGTGGTGTGTCTCTGGTGTGGTGTGTCTCTGGGGTGGTGTGTCTCTGGGGTGGTGTATCTCTGGGGTGGTGTGTCTCTGAGGTTGTGTGTCTCTGGGGTGGTGTATCTCTGGGGTGGTGTATCTCTGTAGGGTGGTGTATTTCTGGTGTGTTGTGTCTCTGGGGTGGTGTGTCTCTGGGGTGGTGTGTCTCTGGGGTGGTGTATCTCTGGGGTGGTGTGTCTCTGAGGTTGTGTGTCTCTGGGGTGGTGTATCTCTGGGGTGGTGTATCTCTGTAGGGTGGTGTATCTCTGTAGAGTGGTGTATCTCTGTAGGGTGGTGTGTCTCTGTAGGCTGGTGTCTCTCTGTGGGATGGTGTGTCTCTGGGGTGGTGTTTCTCTGTAGGGTGGTGTCTCTGTAGTGTGGTGTGTCTCTGGGGTGGTGTTTCTCTGTAGGGTGGTGTATCTCGATAGGGTGGTGTGTCTCTGGGGTGGAGTTTCTCTGGGGTGGTGTGTGTCTGGGGTGGTGTGTGTCTGGGGTGGTGTGTCTCTGTGGGGTGGTGTGTTTCTGTAGGGTGGTGTCTATTTAGGGTGATGTGTCTCTGGGGTGGTGTGTGTCTGGGGTGGTGTATGTCTGTGGGGTGGTGTGTTTCTGTAGGGTGGTGTTTCTTTAGGGTGAGGTGTCTCTGGGGTGGTGTCTCTGGGGTGGTGTTTCTCTGTAGGGTGGTTTATCTCTGTAGGGTGGTGTATTTCTGAGGTGGTGTCTCTCTGTAGGGTGGTGTGTCTCTGAGGTGGTGTCTCTCTGTAGGGTGGTGTGTCTCTGAGGTGATGTCTCTCTGTAGGGGGGTGTGTCTCTGAGGTGGTGTCTCTTTGTAGGGGTGTGTGTCTCTGAGGTGGTGTATCTCTGGGGTGGTGTATTTCTGAGGTGGAGTATCTCTGGGGTGGTGTGTCTCTGGGGTCGTGTGTCTCTGTAGGGTGGCGTGTCTCTGGGTTGGTGTGTCTCTGGGGTGGTGTTTCTCTGTAAGGTGATGTCCCTCTGTAGGGTGGTGTCTCTCTGTAGGGTGGTGTGTCTCTGGAGTGATGTGTCTCTGAGGTGGTGTGTCTCTGGGGTGGTGTGTCTCTGTAAGGCGGTGTCTCTCTGTAGGGTGGTGTGTCTCTGGGGTGATGTGTCTCTGAGGTGGTGTATCTCTGGGGTGGTGTGTCTCTGGGGTGGTGTGTCTCTGTAGGGTGGTGTGTCTCTGGGGTGGTGTGTCTCTGGGGTGGTGTGTCTCTGTAGGGTGGTGTGTCTCTGGGGTGGTGTGATTCTGGGGTGGTGTGTCTCTGGGGTGGTGTATCTCTGGGGTGGTGTGTCTCTGAGGTTGTGTGTCTCTGGGGTGGTGTATCTCTGGGGTGGTGTATCTCTGTAGGGTGGTGTATCTCTGGTGTTGTTGTGTCTCTGGGGTGGTGTGTCTCTGGGGTGGTGTGTCTCTGTAGGGTGGTGTCTCTCTGTAGAGTGGTGTATCTCTGTAGGGTGGTGTGTCTCTGTAGGCTGGTGTCTCTCTGTGGGATGGTGTGTCTCTGGGGTGGTGTTTCTCTGTAGGGTGGTGTCTCTCTGTAGTGTGGTGTGTCTCTGGGGTGGTGTTTCTCTGTAGGGTGGTGTATCTCGATAGGGTGGTGTGTCTCTGGGGTGGAGTTTCTCTGGGGTGGTGTGTGTCTGGGGTGGTGTGTGTCTGGGGTGGTGTGTCTCTGTGGGGTGGTGTGTTTCTGTAGGGTGGTGTCTATTTAGGGTGATGTGTCTCTGGGGTGGTGTGTGTCTGGGGTGTTGTATGTCTGTGGGGTGGTGTGTTTCTGTAGGGTGGTGTTTCTTTAGGGTTATGTGTCTCTGGGGTGGTGTCTCTGGGGTGGTGTTTCTCTGTAGGGTGGTTTATCTCTGTAGGGTGGTGTGTCTCTTGGGCTTGAGTTTCTCTGGGGTGGTGTGTGTCTGGGGTGGTTTGTGTCTGGGGTGGTGTGTCTCTGGGGTGGTGTGTCTCTGTAGGGTGGTGTCTCTGTAGGGTAGTGTGTCTCTGGGGTGGTGTGTGTCTGGGGTGGTGTGTCTCTGTAAGGCGGTGTCTCTCTGTAGAGTGGTGTCTCTCTGTAGGGTGGTGTGCCTATGTAAGGCGGTGTCTCTCTGTAGGGTGGTGTGTCTCTGGGGTGGTGTGTCTCTGGGGTGGTGTATCTCTGTAGGGTGGTGTGTCTCTGAGGTGGTGTCTCTCTGTAGGGTGGTGTGTCTCTGAGGTGATGTCTCTCTGTAGGGGGGTGTGTCTCTGAGGTGGTGTCTCTCTGTAGGGGGGTGTGTCTCTGAGGTGGTGTCTCTTTGTAGGGATGTGTGTCTCTGAGGTGGTGTCTCTCTGTAGGGTGGTGTATTTCTGAGGTGGAGTATCTCTGGGGTGGTGTGTCTCTGGGGTCGTGTGTCTCTGTAGGGTGGCGTGTCTCTGGGTTGGTGTGTCTTTGGGGTGGTGTTTCTCTGTAAGGTGATGTCCCTCTGTAGGGTGGTGTCTCTCTGTAGGGTGGTGTGTCTCTGGAGTGATGTGTCTCTGAGGTGGTGTGTCTCTGGGGTGGTGTGTCTCTGTAAGGCGGTGTCTCTCTGTAGGGTGGTGTGTCTCTGGGGTGATGTGTCTCTGAGGTGGTGTATCTCTGGGGTGGTGTGTCTCTGGGGTGGCTTGTCTCTGTAGGGTGGTGTGTCTCTGGGGTGGTGTGTCTCTGGGGTGGTGTGTCTCTGTAGGGTGGTGTGTCTCTGGGGTGGTGTGACTCTGGGGTGGTGTGTCTCTGTAGGGTGATGTCTCTCTGTAGGGTGGTGTCTCTCTGTAGGGTGGTGTGTCTCTGGGTTGGTGTGTCTCTGGGGTGGTGTTTCTCTGTAAGGTGATGTCCCTCTGTAGGGTGGTGTCTCTCTGTAGGGTGGTGTGTCTCTGGAGTGATGTGTCTCTGAGGTGGTGTCTCTCTGTAGGGTGGTGTGTCTCTGGGTTGGTGTGTCTCTGGGGTGGTGTTTCTCTGTAAGGTGATGTCCCTCTGTAGGGTGGTGTATCTCTGTAGGGTGGTTTATTGCTGGGGTGGTGTGTCTCTGTAGGGTGGTGTCTCTCTGTAGGGTGGTGTCTGTCTGTAGGGTGGTGTGTCTCTGGGGTGGTGTGTCTCTGGGGTGGTGTGTCTCTGTAAGGCGGTGTCTCTCTGTAGAGTGGTGTCTCTCTGTAGGGTGGTGTGCCTATGTAAGGCGGTGTCTCTCTGTAGGGTGGTGTGTCTCTGGGGTGGTGTGTCTCTGGGGTGGTGTATCTCTGTAGGGTGGTGTATCTCTGGTGTGTTGTGTCTCTGGGGTGGTGTGTCTCTGGGGTGGTGTGTCTCTGTAGGGTGGTGTCTCTCTGTAGAGTGGTGTATCTCTGTAGGGTGGTGTGTCTCTGGGGGATGGTGTGTCTCTGGGGTGGTGTGTCTCTGTAAGGTGATGTCCCTCTGTAGGGTGGTGTCTCTCTGTAGGGTGGTGTATCTCTGTAGGGTGGTGTGTCTCTGGGGGATGGTGTGTCTCTGGGGTGGTGTTTCAAAGGTGATGTCCCTCTGTAGGGTGGTGTCTCTCTGTAGGGTGGTGTCTCTCTGTAGGGTGGTGTATCTCGATAGGGTGGTGTGTCTCTGGGGTGGGGTTTCTCTGGGGTGGTGTGTGTCTGGGGTGGTGTGTGTCTGGGGTGGTGTGTCTCTGTAGGGTGGTGTCTCTCTGGGGTGGTTTTTCTCTTTAGGGTGGTGTATCTCTGTAGGGTGGTGTGTCTCTGGGGTGGTGTTTCTCTGTAGGGTGGTGTGTCTCTGTAGGGTGGTGAATCTCTATAGGGTGGTGTGTCTGGGGTGGGGTGTCTCTGTAGGGTGGTGTGTCTCTGGGGTGGTGTATCTCTGTAGGGAGGTGTATCGCTGGGGTGGTGTGTCTCTGAGGTGGTATCTCTGTAGGGTGGTGTGTCTCTGGGGTGATGTCTCTCTGTAGGGTGGTGTCTGTCTGTAGGGTGGTGTCTGTCTGTAGGGTGGTGTGTCTCTGAGGTGGTGTATCTCTGGTGTGTTGTGTCTCTGGAGTGATGTGTCTCTGGGGTGATGTCTCTCTGTAGAGTGGTGTGTCTCTGGGGTGGTGTCTCTCTGTAGGGTGGTGTGTCTCTGAGGTGGTGTATCTCTGTAGGGAGGTGTATCTCTGTAGGTTGGTGTGTCTCTGGAGTGGTGTCTCTGGGGTGGTGTATCTCTGTAGGGTGGTGTATCTCTGTAGGGTGGTTTATTGCTGGGGTGGTGTGTCTCTGTAGGGTGGTGTCTCTCTGTAGGGTGATGTGTCTCTGAGGTGGTGTATCTCTGGGGTGGTGTGTCTCTGGGGTCGTGTGTCTCTGTAGGGTGGTGTGTCTCTGGGTTGGTGTGTTCTGGGGTGGTGTTTCTCTGTAAGGTGATGTCCCTCTGTAGGGTGGTGTCTCTCTGTAGGGTGGTGTGTCTCTGGAGTGGTAGTCTCTGTAAGGCGGTGTCTCTGTAGGGTGGTGTGTCTCTGGAGTGGTGTCTCTGGGGTGGTGTATCTCTGTAGGGTGGTGTGTCTCTGGGGGGGTGTGTCTCTGGGTGGTGTGTCTCTGGGGTGGTGTATCTCTGGGGTGGTGTGTCTCTGAGGTTGTGTGTCTCTGGGGTGGTGTATCTCTGGGGTGGTGTATCTCTGTAGGGTGGTGTATCTCTGGTGTTGTTGTGTCTCTGGGGTGGTGTGTCTCTGGGGTGGTGTGTCTCTGTAGGGTGGTGTCTCTCTGTAGAGTGGTGTATCTCTGTAGGGTGGTGTGTCTCTGTAGGCTGGTGTCTCTCTGTGGGATGGTGTGTCTCTGGGGTGGTGTTTCTCTGTAGGGTGGTGTCTCTCTGTAGTGTGGTGTGTCTCTGGGGTGGTGTTTCTCTGTAGGGTGGTGTATCTCGATAGGGTGGTGTGTCTCTGGGGTGGAGTTTCTCTGGGGTGGTGTGTGTCTGGGGGTGGTGTGTGTCTGGGGTGGTGTGTCTCTGTGGGGTGGTGTGTTTCTGTAGGGTGGTGTCTATTTAGGGTGATGTGTCTCTGGGGTGGTGTGTGTCTGGGGTGGTGTATGTCTGTGGGGTGGTGTGTTTCTGTAGGGTGGTGTTTCTTTAGGGTGATGTGTCTCTGGGGTGGTGTCTCTGGGGTGGTGTTTTCTGTAGGGTGGTTTATCTCTGTAGGGTGGTGTGTCTCTTGGGCTTGAGTTTCTCTGGGGTGGTGTGTGTCTGGGGTGGTGTGTGTCTGGGGTGGTGTGTCTCTGGGGTGGTGTGTCTCAGGGTGGTGTTCTGTAGGGTAGTGTGTCTCTGGGGTAAATGTGTCTGGGGTGGTGTCTCTCTGTAAGGCGGTGTCTCTCTGTAGGGTGGTGTGTCTCTGGAGTGGTGTCTCTGGGGTGGTGTATCTCTGTAGGGTGGTGTGTCTCTGGGGGTGTGTCTCTGGGGTGGTGTGTCTCTGGGGTGGTGTATCTCTGGGGGGTGTGTCTCTGAGGTTGTGTGTCTCTGGGGTGGTGTATCTCTGGGGTGGTGTATCTCTGTAGGGTGGTGTATTTCTGGTGTGTTGTGTCTCTGGGGTGGTGTGTCTCTGGGGTGGTGTGTCTCTGGGGTGGTGTATCTCTGGGGTGGTGTGTCTCTGAGGTTGTGTGTCTCTGGGGTGGTGTATCTCTGGGGTGGTGTATCTCTGTAGGGTGGTGTATCTCTAGAGTGGTGTATCTCTGTAGGGTGGTGTGTCTCTGTAGGCTGGTGTCTCTCTGTGGATGGTGTGTCTCTGGGGTGGTGTTTCTCTGTAGGGTGGTGTCTCTCTGTAGTGTGGTGTGTCTCTGGGGTGGTGTTTCTCTGTAGGGTGGTGTATCTCAGGGTGGTGTGTCTCTGGGGTGGAGTTTCTCTGGGGTGGTGTGTGTCTGGGGTGGTGTGTGTCTGGGGTGGTGTGTCTCTGTGGGGTGGTGTGTTTCTGTAGGGTGGTGTCTATTTAGGGTGATGTGTCTCTGGGGTGGTGTGTGTCTGGGGTGTGTATGTCTGTGGGGTGGTGTGTTTCTGTAGGGTGGTACTAGGGTGAGGTGTCTCTGGGGTGGTGTCTCTGGGGTGGTGTTTCTCTGTAGGGTGGTTTATCTCTGTAGGGTGGTGTATTTCTGAGGTGGTGTCTCTCTGTAGGGTGGTGTGTCTCTAGGTGGTGTCTCTCTGTAGGGTGGTGTGTCTCTGAGGTGACTCTGTAGGGGGTGTGTCTCTGAGGTGGTGTCTCTTTGTAGGGGTGTGTGTCTCTGAGGTGGTGTATCTCTGGGGTGGTGTATTTCTGAGGTGGAGTATCTCTGGGGTGGTGTGTCTCTGGGGTCGTGTGTCTCTGTAGGGTGGCGTGTCTCTGGGTTGGTGTGTCTCTGGGGTGGTGTTTCTCTGTAAGGTGATGTCCCTCTGTAGGGTGGTGTCTCTCTGTAGGGTGGTGTGTCTCTGGAGTGATGTGTCTCTGAGGTGGTGTGTCTCTGGGGTGGTGTGTCTCTGTAAGGCGGTGTCTCTCTGTAGGGTGGTGTGTCTCTGGGGTGATGTGTCTCTGAGGTGGTGTATCTCTGGGGTGGTGTGTCTCTGGGGTGGTGTGTCTCTGTAGGGTGGTGTGTCTCTGGGGTGGTGTGTCTCTGGGGTGGGGTGTCTCTGTAGGGTGGTGTGTCTCTGGGGTGGTGTGATTCTGGGGTGTGTGTCTCTGGGGTGGTGTATCTCTGGGGTGGTGTGTCTCTGAGGTTGTGTGTCTCTGGGGTGGTGTATCTCTGGGGTGGTGTATCTCTGTAGGGTGGTGTATCTCTGGTGTTGTTGTGTCTCTGGGGTGGTGTGTCTCTGGGGTGGTGTGTCTCTGTAGGGTGGTTACTCTCTCTGTAGAGTGGTGTATCTCTGTAGGGTGGTGTGTCTCTGTAGGCTGGTGTCTCTCTGTGGGATGGTGTGTCTCTGGGGTGGTGTTTCTCTTTAGGGTGGTGTCTCTCTGTAGTGTGGTGTGTCTCTGGGGTGGTGTTTCTCTGTAGGGTGGTGTATCTCGATAGGGTGGTGTGTCTCTGGGGTGGAGTTTCTCTGGGGTGGTGTGTGTCTGGGGTGGTGTGTGTCTGGGGTGGTGTGTCTCTGTGGGGTGGTGTGTTTCTGTAGGGTGGTGTCTATTTAGGGTGATGTGTCTCTGGGGTGGTGTGTGTCTGGGGTGGTGTATGTCTGTGGGTGGTGTGTTTCTGTAGGGTGGTGTTTCTTTAGGGTTATGTGTCTCTGGGGTGGTGTCTCTGGGGTGGTGTTTCTCTGTAGGGTGGTTTATCTCTGTAGGGTGGTGTGTCTCTTGGGCTTGAGTTTCTCTGGGGTGGTGTGTGTCTGGGGTGGTGTGTCTCTGGGGTGGTGTGTCTCTGTAGGGTGGTGTCTCTGTAGGGTAGTGTGTCTCTGGGGTGGTGTGTGTCTGGGGTGGTGTCTCTCTGTAAGGCGGTATCTGTAGGGTGGTGTGTCTCTGGAGTGGTGTCTCTGGGGTGGTGTATCTCTGTAGGGTGGTGTGTCTCTGGGGGTGTGTCTCTGGGGTGGTGTGTCTCTGGGGTGGTGTATCTCTGGGGTGGTGTGTCTCTGAGGTTGTGTGTCTCTGGGGTGGTGTATCTCTGGGGTGGTGTATCTCTGTAGGGTGGTGTAGATCTGGTGTGTTGTGTCTCTGGGGTGGTGTGTCTCTGGGGTGGTGTGTCTCTGGGGTGGTGTATCTCTGGGGTGGTGTGACTCTGAGGTTGTGTGTCTCTGGGGTGGTGTATCTCTGGGGTGGTGTATCTCTGTAGGGTGGTGTATCTCTGTAGAGTGGTGTATCTCTGTAGGGTGGTGTGTCTCTGTAGGCTGGTGTCTCTCTGTGGGATGGTGTGTCTCTGGGGTGGTGTTTCTCTGTAGGGTGGTGTCTCTGTAGTGTGGTGTGTCTCTGGGGTGGTGTTTCTCTGTAGGGTGGTGTATCTCGATAGGGTGGTGTGTCTCTGGGGTGGAGTTTCTCTGGGGTGGTGTGTGTCTGGGGTGGTGTGTGTCTGGGGTGGTGTGTCTCTGTGGGGTGGTGTGTTTCTGTAGGGTGGTGTCTATTTAGGGTGATGTGTCTCTGGGGTGGTGTGTGTCTGGGGTGGTGTATGTCTGTGGGGTGGTGTGTTTCTGTAGGGTGGTGTTTCTTTAGGGTGATGTGTCTCTGGGGTGGTGTCTCTGGGGTGGTGTTTCTCTGTAGGGTGGTTTATCTCTGTAGGGTGGTGTATTTCTGAGGTGGTGTCTCTCTGTAGGGTGGTGTGTCTCTGAGGTGGTGTCTCTCTGTAGGGTGGTGTGTCTCTGAGGTGATGTCTCTCTGTAGGGGGGTGTGTCTCTGAGGTGGTGTCTCTTTGTAGGGGTGTGTGTCTCTGAGGTGGTGTCTCTCTGTAGGGTGGTGTATTTCTGAGGTGGAGTATCTCTGGGGTGGTGTGTCTCTGGGGTCGTGTGTCTCTGTAGGGTGGCGTGTCTCTGGGTTGGTGTGTCTCTGGGGTGGTGTTTCTCTGTAAGGTGATGTCCCTCTGTAGGGTGGTGTCTCTCTGTAGGGTGGTGTGTCTCTGGAGTGATGTGTCTCTGAGGTGGTGTGTCTCTGGGGTGGTGTGTCTCTGTAAGGCAGTGTCTCTCTGTAGGGTGGTGTGTCTCTGGGGTGATGTGTCTCTGAGGTGGTGTATCTCTGGGGTGGTGTGTCTCTGGGGTGGTGTGTCTCTGTAGGGTGGTGTGTCTCTGGGGTGGTGTGTCTCTGGGGTGGTGTGTCTCTGTAGGGTGGTGTGTCTCTGGGGTGGTGTGATTCTGGGGTGGTGTGTCTCTGTAGGGTGATGTCTCTCTGTAGGGTGGTGTCTCTCTGTAGGGTGGTGTGTCTCTGGGTTGGTGTGTCTCTGGGGTGGTGTTTCTCTGTAAGGTGATGTCCCTCTGTAGGGTGGTGTCTCTCTGTAGGGTGGTGTGTCTCTGGAGTGATGTGTCTCTGAGGTGGTGTCTCTCTGTAGGGTGGTGTCTCTCTGTAGGGTGGTGTGTCTCTGGGTTGGTGTGTCTCTGGGGTGGTGTTTCTCTGTAAGGTGATGTCCCTCTGTAGGGTGGTGTGTCTCTGGAGTGATGTGTCTCTGAGGTGGTGTCTCTCTGTAGGGTGGTGTCTGTCTGTAGGGTGGTGTGTCTCTGGGGGTGGTGTGTCTCTGGGGTGGTGTGTCTCTGTAAGGCGGTGTCTCTCTGTAGAGTGGTGTCTCTGTAGGGTGGTGTGCCTAGTAAGGCTCTCTGTAGGGTGGTGTGTCTCTGGGGTGGTGTGTCTCTGGGGTGGTGTATCTCTGTAGGGTGGTGTGTCTCTGAGGTGGTGTCTCTCTGTAGGGTGGTGTGTCTCTGAGGTGATGTCTCTCTGTAGGGGGGTGTGTCTCTGAGGTGGTGTCTCTTTGTAGGGGTGTGTCTCTGAGGTGGTGTCTCTCTGTAGGGTGGTGTATTTCTGAGGTGGAGTATCTCTGGGGTGGTGTGTCTCTGGGGTCGTGTGTCTCTGTAGGGTGGCGTGTCTCTGGGTTGGTGTGTCTTTGGGGTGGTGTTTCTCTGTAAGGTGATGTCCCTCTGTAGGGTGGTGTCTCTCTGTAGGGTGGTGTGTCTCTGGAGTGATGTGTCTCTGAGGTGGTGTGTCTCTGGGGTGGTGTGTCTCTGTAAGGCGGTGTCTCTCTGTAGGGTGGTGTGTCTCTGGGGTGATGTGTCTCTGAGGTGGTGTATCTCTGGGGTGGTGTGTCTCTGGGGTGGTGTGTCTCTGTAGGGTGGTGTGTCTCTGGGGTGGTGTGTCTCTGGGGTGGTGTGTCTCTGTAGGGTGGTGTGTCTCTGGGGTGGTGTGACTCTGGGGTGGTGTGTCTCTGTAGGGTGATGTCTCTCTGTAGGGTGGTGTCTCTCTGTAGGGTGGTGTGTCTCTGGGTTGGTGTGTCTCTGGGGTGGTGTTTCTCTGTAAGGTGATGTCCCTCTGTAGGGTGGTGTCTCTCTGTAGGGTGGTGTGTCTCTGGAGTGATGTGTCTCTGAGGTGGTGTCTCTCTGTAGGGTGGTGTGTCTCTGGGTTGGTGTGTCTCTGGGGTGGTGTTTCTCTGTAAGGTGATGTCCCTCTGTAGGGTGGTGTATCTCTGTAGGGTGGTGTCTGTCTGTAGGGTGGTGTGTCTCTGGGGTGGTGTGTCTCTGGGGTGGTGTGTCTCTGTAAGGCGGTGTCTCTCTGTAGAGTGGTGTCTCTCTGTAGGGTGGTGTGCCTATGTAAGGCGGTGTCTCTCTGTAGGGTGGTGTGTCTCTGGGGTGGTGTGTCTCTGGGGTGGTGTATCTCTGTAGGGTGGTGTATCTCTGGTGTGTTGTGTCTCTGGGGTGGTGTGTCTCTGGGGTGGTGTGTCTCTGTAGGGTGGTGTCTCTCTGTAGAGTGGTGTATCTCTGTAGGGTGGTGTGTCTCTGGGGGATGGTGTGTCTCTGGGGTGGTGTGTCTCTGTAAGGTGATGTCCCTCTGTAGGGTGGTGTCTCTCTGTAGGGTGGTGTATCTCTGTAGGGTGGTGTGTCTCTGGGGGATGGTGTGTCTCTGGGGTGGTGTTTCTCTGTAAGGTGATGTCCCTCTGTAGGGTGGTGTCTCTCTGTAGGGTGGTGTCTCTCTGTAGGGTGGTGTATCTCGATAGGGTGGTGTGTCTCTGGGGTGGGGTTTCTCTGGGGTGGTGTGTGTCTGGGGTGGTGTGTGTCTGGGGTGGTGTGTCTCTGTAGGGTGGTGTCTCTCTGGGGTGGTGTTTCTCTTTAGGGTGGTGTATCTCTGTAGGGTGGTGTGTCTCTGGGGTGGTGTTTCTCTGTAGGGTGGTGTGTCTCTGTAGGGTGGTGAGTCTCTATAGGGTGGTGTGTGTATGGGGTGGGGTGTCTCTGTAGGGTGGTGTGTCTCTGTAGGGTGGTGTATGTCTGGGGTGGGGTGTCTCTGTAGGGTGGTGTGTCTCTGTAGGGTGGTGAGTCTCTATAGGGTGGTGTGTGTCTGGGGTGGGGTGTCTCTGTAGGGTGGTGTGTCTCTGGGGTGGTGTATCTCTGTAGGGAGGTGTATCGCTGGGGTGGTGTGTCTCTGAGGTGGTATCTCTCTGTAGGGTGGTGTGTCTCTGGGGTGATGTCTCTCTGTAGGGTGGTGTCTGTCTGTAGGGTGGTGTGTCTCTGAGGTGGTGTATCTCTGGTGTGTTGTGTCTCTGGAGTGATGTGTCTCTGGGGTGATGTCTCTCTGTAGAGTGGTGTGTCTCTGGGGTGGTGTCTCTCTGTAGGGTGGTGTGTCTCTGAGGTGGTGTATCTCTGTAGGGAGGTGTATCTCTGTAGGTTGGTGTGTCTCTGGAGTGGTGTCTCTGGGGTGGTGTATCTCTGTAGGGTGGTGTATCTCTGTAGGGTGGTTTATTGCTGGGGTGGTGTGTCTCTGTAGGGTGGTGTCTCTCTGTAGGGTGATGTGTCTCTGAGGTGGTGTATCTCTGGGGTGGTGTGTCTCTGGGGTGTGTCTCTGTAGGGTGGTGTGTCTCTGGGTTGGTGTGTCTCTGGGGTGGTGTTTCTCTGTAAGGTGATGTCCCTCTGTAGGGTGGTGTCTCTCTGTAGGGTGGTGTGTCTCTGGAGTGGTGTGTCTCTGTAAGGCGGTGTCTCTCTGTAGGGTGGTGTGTCTCTGGAGTGGTGTCTCTGGGGTGGTGTATCTCTGTAGGGTGGGTGTCTCTGGGGGTGTGTCTCTGGGGTGGTGTGTCTCTGGGGTGGTTTATCTCTGGGGTGGTGTGTCTCTGAGGTTGTGTGTCTCTGGGGTGGTGTATCTCTGGGGTGGTGTATCTCTGTAGGGTGGTGTATCTCTGGTGTTGTTGTGTCTCTGGGGTGGTGTGTCTCTGGGGTGGTGTGTCTCTGTAGGGTGGTGTCTCTCTGTAGAGTGGTGTATCTCTGTAGGGTGGTGTGTCTCTGTAGGCTGGTGTCTCTCTGTGGGATGGTGTGTCTCTGGGGTGGTGTTTCTCTGTAGGGTGGTGTCTCTCTGTAGTGTGGTGTGTCTCTGGGGTGGTGTTTCTCTGTAGGGTGGTGTATCTCGATAGGGTGGTGTGTCTCTGGGGTGGAGTTTCTCTGGGGTGGTGTGTGTCTGGGGTGGTGTGTGTCTGGGGTGGTGTGTCTCTGTGGGGTGGTGTGTTTCTGTAGGGTGGTGTCTATTTAGGGTGATGTGTCTCTGGGGTGGTGTGTCTGGGGTGGTGTATGTCTGTGGGGTGGTGTGTTTCTGTAGGGTGGTGTTTCTTTAGGGTGATGTGTCTCTGGGGTGGTGTCTCTGGGGTGGTGTTTCTCTGTAGGGTGGTTTATCTCTGTAGGGTGGTGTGTCTCTTGGGCTTGAGTTTCTCTGGGGTGGTGTGTGTCTGGGGTGGTGTGTCTCTGGGGTGGTGTGTCTCTGTAGGGTGGTGTCTCTGTAGGGTAGTGTGTCTCTGGGGTGGTGTGTGTCTGGGGTGGTGTCTCTCTGTAAGGCGGTGTCTCTCTGTAGGGTGGTGTGTCTCTGGAGTGGTGTCTCTGGGGTGGTGTATCTCTGTAGGGTGGTGTGTCTCTGGGGGGTGTGTCTCTGGGGTGGTGTGTCTCTGGGGTGGTGTATCTCTGGGGTGGTGTGTCTCTGAGGTTGTGTGTCTCTGGGGTGGTGTATCTCTGGGGTGGTGTATCTCTGTTGGGTGGTGTATCTCTGGTGTGTTGTGTCTCTGGGGTGGTGTGTCTCTGGGGTGGTGTGTCTCTGGGGTGGTGTATCTCTGGGGTGGTGTGTCTCTGAGGTTGTGTGTCTCTGGGGTGGTGTATCTCTGGGGTGGTGTATCTCTGTAGGGTGGTGTATCTCAGGTGTGTTGTGTCTCTGGGGTGGTGTGTCTCTGGGGTGGTGTGTCTCTGTAGGGTGGTGTCTCTCTGTAGAGTGGTGTATCTCTGTAGGGTGGTGTGTCTCTGTAGGCTGGTGTCTCTCTGTGGGATGGTGTGTCTCTGGGGTGGTGTTTCTCTGTAGGGTGGTGTATCTCGATAGGGTGGTGTGTCTCTGGGGTGGAGTTTCTCTGGGGTGGTGTGTGTCTGGGGTGGTGTGTGTCTGGGGTGGTGTGTCTCTGTGGGGTGGTGTGTTTCTGTAGGGTGGTGTCTATTTAGGGTGATGTGTCTTTGGGGTGGTGTGTGTCTGGGGTGGTGTATGTCTGTGGGGTGGTGTGTTTCTGTAGGGTGGTGTTTCTTTAGGGTGATGTGTCTCTGGGGTGGTGTCTCTGGGGTGGTGTTTCTCTGTAGGGTGGTTTATCTCTGTAGGGTGGTGTGTCTCTTGGGCTTGAGTTTCTCTGGGGTGGTGTGTGTCTGGGGTGGTGTGTGTCTGGGGTGGTGTGTCTCTGGGGTGGTGTGTCTCTGTAGGGTGGTGTCTCTGTAGGGTAGTGTGTCTCTGGGGTGGTGTGTGTCTGGGGTGGTGTCTCTCTGTAAGGCGGTGTCTCTCTGTAGGGTGGTGTGTCTCTGGAGTGGTGTCTCTGGGGTGGTGTATCTCTGTAGGGTGGTGTGTCTCTGGGGGGGTGTGTCTCTGGGGTTGTGTGTCTCTGGGGTGGTGTATCTCTGGGGTGGTGTGTCTCTGAGGTTGTGTGTCTCTGGGGTGGTGTATCTCTGGGGTGGTGTATCTCTGTAGGGTGGTGTATCTCTGGTGTGTTGTGTCTCTGGGGTGGTGTGTCTCTGGGGTGGTGTGTCTCTGTAGGGTGGTGTCTCTCTGTAGAGTGGTGTATCTCTGTAGGGTGGTGTGTCTCTGTAGGCTGGTGTCTCTCTGTGGGATGGTGTGTCTCTGGGGTGGTGTTTCTCTGTAGGGTGGTGTCTCTCTGTAGTGTGGTGTGTCTCTGGGGTGGTGTTTCTCTGTAGGGTGGTGTATCTCGATAGGGTGGTGTGTCTCTGGGGTGGAGTTTCTCTGGGGTGGTGTGTGTCTGGGGTGGTGTGTGTCTGGGGTGGTGTGTCTCTGTGGGGTGGTGTGTTTCTGTAGGGTGGTGTCTATTTAGGGTGATGTGTCTCTGGGGTGGTGTGTGTCTGGGGTGGTGTATGTCTGTGGGGTGGTGTGTTTCTGTAGGGTGGTGTTTCTTTAGGGTGATGTGTCTCTGGGGTGGTGTCTCTGGGGTGGTGTTTCTCTGTAGGGTGGTGTATCTCTGTAGGGTGGTGTGTCTCTTGGGCTTGAGTTTCTCTGGGGTGGTGTGTGTCTGGGGTGGTGTGTGTCTGGGGTGGTGTGTCTCTGGGGTGGTGTGTCTCTGTAGGGTGGTGTCTCTGTAGGGTAGTGTGTCTCTGGGGTGGTGTATGTCTGGGGTGGTGTCTCTCTGGGGTGGTGTGTCTCTGTAGGGTGGTGTCTCTGTAGGGTAGTGTGTCTCTGGGGTGGTGTGTCTCTATAGGGTGGTGTCTCTGTAAGGTGGTGTGTCTCTGGGGTGGTGTCTCTGGGGTGGTGTTTCTCTGTAGGGTGGTGTATCTGTAGGGTGGTGTGTCTCTGGGATGGTGTTTCTCTGTAGGGTGGTGTGTCTCTGTAGGGTGGTGTTTCTCTGTAGGGTGGTGTCTCTCTGTAGGGTGGTGTCTCTGGGGTAGTGTTTTTCTTTAGGGTGGTGTATCTCTGTAGGGTGGTGTGTCTCTGGGGTGGTGTCTCTCTGGGGTGGTGTCTCTGGGGAGGTGTTTCTGTGTAGGGTGGTGTCTCTCTGGGGTAGTGTTTCTCTTTAGGGTGGTGTATCTCTGTAGGGTGGTGTGTCTCTGGGGTGGTGTTTCTCTGTAGGGTGGTGTGTCTCTGTAGGGTGGTGTGTCTCTGTAGGGTGGTGTGTCTCTGTAGGGTGGTGTGTCTCTGTAGGGTGGTGTGTCTCTGTAGGGTGGTGTGTCTCTGTAGGGTGGGTTGTCTCTGTAGGGTGGTGTGTCTCTGGGGTGGTGTGTCTCTGTAGGGTGGTGTCTCTCTGTAGAGTGGTGTATCTCTGTAGGGTGGTGTGTCTCTGTAGGCTGGTGTCTCTCTGTGGGATGGTGTGTCTCTGGGGTGGTGTTTCTCTGTAGGGTGGTGTCTCTGTAGTGTGGTGTGTCTCTGGGGTGGTGTTTCTCTGTAGGGTGGTGTATCTCGATAGGGTGGTGTGTCTCTGGGGTGGAGTTTCTCTGGGGTGGTGTGTGTCTGGGGTGGTGTGTGTCTGGGGTGGTGTGTCTCTGTGGGGTGGTGTGTTTCTGTAGGGTGGTGTCTATTTAGGGTGATGTGTCTCTGGGGTGGTGTGTGTCTGGGGTGGTGTATGTCTGTGGGGTGGTGTGTTTCTGTAGGGTGGTGTTTCTTTAGGGTGATGTGTCTCTGGGGTGGTGTCTCTGGGATGGTGTTTCTCTGTAGGGTGGTGTATCTCTGTAGTGTGGTGTGTCTCTTGGGCTTGAGTTTCTCTGGGGTGGTGTGTGTCTGGAGTGGTGTGTGTCTGGGGTGGTGTGTCTCTGGGGTGGTGTGTCTCTGTAGGGTGGTGTCTCTGTAGGGTAGTGTGTCTCTGGGGTGGTGTGTGTCTGGGGTGGTGTGTCTCTGGGGTGGTGTGTCTCTGTAGGGTGGTGTCTCTGTAAGGTGGTGTGTCTCTGGGGTGGTGTCTCAGGGGTGGTGTTTCTCTGTAGGGTGGTGTGTCTCTGGGATGGTGTTTCTCTGTAGGGTGGTGTATCTCTGTAGGGTGGTGTTTCTCTGTAGGGTGGTGTTCTCTGTTAGGGTGGTGTCTCTGGGGTGGTGTTAGTCTTTAGGGTGGTGTATCTCTGTAGGGTGGTGTGTCTCTGTAGGGTGGTGAGTCTCTATAGGGTCTGTATCCCTGGGGTGGTGTCTCTTAGGGTGGTGTGTGTCTGGGGTGGTGTGTCTGCTAGTCCTGTACTGCTGTTAGTCTATTATCCCAGCAGGTCAGACACACCAGTACCTGCTGATGTTAGTCTGTATCCCTGCTGCTGTTAGTCTGTATCCCTGTTGCTGTTAGTCTGTATCCCTGCTGCTGTTAGTCTGTATCCCTGCTGGTGTTATTCTGTATCCCTGTTGCTGTTAGTCTGTATCCCTGTTGCTGTTAGTCTGTATCCCTGCTGGTGTTATTCTGTATCCCTGTTGCTGTTAGTCTGTATCCCTGCTGCTGTTATTCTGTATCCCTGTTGCTGTTAGTCTGTATCCCTGCTGATGTTAGTCTGTATCCCTGCTGATGTTAGTCTGTATCCCTGCTGATGTTAGTCTGTGTCCCTGCTGGTGTTATTCTGTATCCCTGTTGCTGTTAGTCTGTATCCCTGCTGGTGTTAGTCTGTATCCCTGCTGCTGTTATTCTGTATCCCTGTTGCTGTTAGTCTGTATCCCTGTTGCTGTTAGTCTGTATCCCTGCTGGTGTTAGTCTGTATCCCTGCTGCTGTTAGTCTGTATCCCTGCTGGTGTTAGTCTGTATCCCTGCTGATGTTAGTCTGTATCCCTGCTGCTGTTAGTCTGTATCCCTGCTGCTGTTAGTCTGTATCCCTGCTGGTGTTAGTCTGTATCCCTGCTGCTATTAGTCTGAATCCCTGCTGGTGTTAGTCTGTATCCCTGCTGGTGTTAGTCTGTATCCCTGCTGCTGTTAGTCTGTATCCCTGCTTATGTTAGTCTGTATCCCTGCTTATGTTAGTCTGTATCCCTGTTGGTGTTAGTCTGTATCCCTGCTGCTATTAGTCTGTATCCCTGTTGGTGTTAGTCTGTATCCCTGCTGGTGTTAGTCTGTATCCCTGCTGCTGTTAGTCTGTATCCCTGCTGGTGTTAGTCTGTATACCTGCTGCTATTAGTCTGAATCCCTGCTGGTGTTAGTCTGTATACCTGCTGCTATTAGTCTGTATCCCTGTTGGTGTTAGTCTGTATACCTGCTGGTGTTAGTCTGTATCCCTGCTACTATTAGTCTGAATCCCTGTTGGTGTTAGTCTGTATCCCTGCTGGTGTTAGTCTGTATCCCTGCTGGTATTAGTCTGTATCCCTGCTGGTGTTAGTCTGTATCCCTGCTGCTATTAGTCTGTATCCCTGTTGGTGTTAGTCTGTATCCCTGCTGCTATTAGTCTGTATCCCTGCTGATGTTAGTCTGTATCCCTGCTGCTATTAGTCTGTATCCCTGTTGGTGTTAGTCTGTATCCCTGCTGCTATTAGTCTGTATCCCTGCTTATGTTAGTCTGTATCCCTGTTGCTGTTAGTCTGTATCCCTGCTGATGTTAGTCTGTATCCCTGCTGATGTTAGTCTGTATCCCTGCTGCTATTAGTCTGTATCCCTGTTGATGTTAGTCTG
>NC_088230.1:39803284-39899792 GCF_036934945.1 Oncorhynchus masou masou
CACACCACAAGCCCCTCCTCTACACACCCCATCTGTAGACATCATACATGTTCTCCTTCCTTATATTACCACTGTAAAGTGGGGAGAACAAGTATTTGATACACTGCAGATTTTGCAGGTTTTCCTACTTACAAGCATGTAGAAGTCTTGTAATATTTATCATTGGTACAATTCAACTGTAGAGAGACAGATTTTTCAAAAGTAATTTGTTTTCATTTTATTGCATGACATAAGTATTTGATCACCTACATTGGGCAGTAAGAATTGCAGCTCAGTTTCACAGACCTGTTATTTTTCTTGAAGAAGCCTGTCTTCCTGTTCTCCACTCATTACCTGTTTAACTGCACCTGTTTGAACTCGTTAGTCTGTACAAAGTCACACCTCTCCTTAACACTCAATCAAACAGACTCCAACCTCTCCACAATGGCCAAGACCAGGGAGCCTGTTTTTTTGTTAAGGACATCAGGGTTAAAATTTAGACCTGCACAAGGCTGGGATGGGCTACAGGACAATAGGCAAGCAGCTTGGTGAGAAGGCAGGACAACTGTTGGTGCAATTATTAGAAAATGGAAGAAGTTTAAGATAGGTCAATCACCCTTGGTCTGGGGCTCCATGCACGATCTCACTTTTAGGTGGGGCATCAATGCTCTTTTCTGGATTTTGATAATTTGGGTATCGGCCTAATTCTGCTCTGCATGCATTATTTGGTGTTCAGGAAGGTGAGGGATCAGCCCAGAACTACACGGCAGGACCTGGTCAATGACCTGAAGAGAGCTGGGACCACAGTCTCAATTTGGTGAAAACCATTAGTAAAGTCTACGGTTGGTCATGTATTAAAATCCTCACAACCATAAACACAATGGGTCCCCCTGATTAAGCCAGCGCATGTCCAGGTATGTTGAAATTTATGTTTGATGGCATAGAATGACCATCTGGATGATCCAGAGGAGGAATGGGAGAAGGTCATGTGGTCTGATGAGACAAAATAGAGTTTTTTTGGTCTAAACTCCAGTGTCGTGTTTGGAAGAAGAAGGATGAGTGACTGGACCCCAAGAACACCATCCCAACCGTGAAGCATGGAGGTGGAAACATCATTCTTTGGGGATGCTTTTCTGCAAAGGGGACAGGACGACTGCACCATATTGAGGGGAGGATGGATGGGGCCATGTATCACGAGATCTTGGCCAACAACCTCCTTCCTTCAGTAAGAGCATTGAAGATGGGTCGTGGCTAGGTCTTCCAGCATGACAACGACCCGAAACACACAGACAGGGCAACTAAGGAGTGGCTCCGTAAGAAGCATCACAAGGTCCTGGAGTGGCCTATTCAGTCTCCAGACCTCAACCCAATAGAAAATCTTTGGAGGGAGCTGGAAATCCGTATTGCCCAGCGACATCCCCGATACCTGAAGGATCTGGAGAAGGTCTGTATGGAGGAGTGGGCCAAAATCCCTGCTGCAGTGTGTGTAAACCTGGTCAAGAACTACAGGAAACGTATGATCTCTGTATTTGCAAACAAAGGTTTCTGTACCAAATTTTAAGTTCTGCTTTGTATCAAATACTTATGTCATGCAATAAAATGCAAATTGATTACTTAAAAATCATACAATGTGATTTTCTGGATTTTTGGATTCCATCTCTCACAGTTGAAGCTAAGAGTTGTACCTAAGATAAAAACAGTTGTACCTAAGATAAAAATTACAGACCTCTACATGCTTTGTAAGTAGGAAAACCTGCAAAATCGGCAGTGTATCAAATACTTGTTCTCCTCACTTTATGTACCTCTCTGCATTCTGTGACACCATTACCTCTCTACACATCATTCTGTGACACCATTACCTCTGCACATCATTCTGTGACATCATTACCTCTCTACACATCATTCTGTGACATCATTACCTCTCTACACATCATTCTGTGACACCATTACCTCTCTCCACATCTACACATAACAACCTGCACATTATTAGTAAACAGACTGTCTCATCATTCTGTGACATCATTTCTACACAGGTTCCTCTGTCCAGTGTCTGTGTTCTGTTGTCCATCTTAATCTTTTCTTTTTATTGGCCAGTCTGAGATATGTCTTTTTCTTTGCGACTCTCCCTAGAAGGCCAGCATCCCAGAGTCGCCTCTTCACTGTTGACGGAGAGAGAGAGACATACTAATGAGACTAAATTAATCATCTTGGTCCTCTGTTTAAAGTCAGGAAGATGTCAATAATTGATTTGTCTCTCGTGCTGCCTGCATGGCACACACAGACACACACACACACACACACACACACACACATCCCCTCTCCCTCCAGTTCTGGATGATGGTCCCATGCAATACAACACATAGGGTTAACAGCCTCCCCCCCCCCCTCCCTGCTCTCAACCCCTGATAGGCTGCCGGGGCTAGATGCTGGCACTCCTCTGGACCAATAGCAGGGCCCGGTGGTGATGTCATGGGGTAGTAGAGGGGCTGTTGCTGATGCTGCCGCTAGTCTGTATCCAAGGAGCAACACTGACAGAGAGAGAGACAGCCTGAAAACCCGGACCCACCCCGCCAACCCCATCCACCATCATCAACTCGGCCCTGCTCCAGAGGAGGGTAAGGGGAAAACACGCCTCTCCGGAACATCACACAGAAAGACATCAAGGAGGTAGACTGTTATCTGGGGGTAGTTACACTAATATTAGGGGATGTTACTAAAGGATGTAGTGTAGTAGCTGTTGGCTGTACTGGAAAACGATGCAACGACTGTCGTCTAGGAGCTCTGTGTCCTCTCTCTCCATGTTGTGTCTGTCAGTAATCAGGTACTCTCTCTCTCCATGTTGTGTCTGTCAGTAATCAGGTGTCCTCTCTCTCCATGTTGTGTCTGTCAGTAATCAGGTACTCTCTCTCTCCATGATGTGTCTGTCTGTCTGTAATCAGGTACTCTCTCTCTCCATGTTGTGTCTGTCAGTAATCAGGTACTCTCTCTCTCCATGTTGTGTCTGTCTGTCAGTAATCAGGTACTCTCTCCCTCCATGTTGTGTCTGTCAGTAATCAGGTACTCTCTCCCTCCATGTTGTGTCTGTCTGTCAGTAATCAGGTACTCTCTCTCTCTCCATGTTGTGTCTGTCAGTAATCAGGTACTCTGTTCTCCATGTTGTGTCTGTCAGTAATCAGGTATCTCTCTCTCCATGTTGTGTCTGTCAGTAATCAGGTACTCTCTCTCTCTCCATGTTGTGTCTGTCTGTAATCAGGTACTCTCTCTCTCCATGTTGTGTCTGTCAGTAATCAGGTACTCTCTCTCTCCATGTTGTGTCTGTCAGTAATCAGAAACTCTCTCTCTCTCCATGTTGTGTCTGTCTGTCAGTAATCAGGTACTCTCTCTCTCCATGTTGTGTCTGTCAGTAATCAGGTACTCTCTCTCTCCATGTTGTGTCTGTCTGTCAGTAATCAGGTACTCTCTCTCTCCATGTTGTGTCTGTCTGTCAGTAATCAGGTACTCTCTCTCTCCATGTTGTGTCTGTCTGTCAGTAATCAGGTACTCTCTCTCTCTCCATGTTGTGTCTGTCAGTAATCAGGTACTCTCTCTCTCCATGTTATGTCTGTCAGTAATCAGGTACTCTCTCTCTCCATGTTGTGTCTGTCAGTAATCAGGTACTCTCTCTCTCCATATTGTGTCTGTCTGTAATCAGGTACTCTCTCTCTCTCCATGTTGTCTGTCAGTAATCAGGTACTCTCTCTCTCCATGTTGTGTCTGTCTGTAATCAGGTACTCTCTCTCTCTCCATGTTGTGTCTGTCTGTAATCAGGTACTCTCTCTCTCCATGTTGTCTGTCAGTAATCAGGTACTCTCTCTCTCCATGTTGTGTCTGTCAGTAATCAGAAACTCTCTCTCTCTCCATGTTGTGTCTGTCTGTCAGTAATCAGGTACTCTCTCTCTCTCCATGTTGTGTCTGTCAGTAATCAGGTACTCTCTCTCTCTCCATGTTGTGTCTGTCAGTAATCAGGTACTCTCTCTCTCCATGTTGTGTCTGTCAGTAATCAGGTACTCTCTCTCTCCATGTTGTGTCTGTCAGTAATCAGGTACTCTCTCTCTCCATGTTATGTCTGTCAGTAATCAGGTACTCTCTCCCTCCATGTTGTGTCTGTCTGTCAGTAATCAGGTACTCTCTCTCTCCATGTTGTGTCTGTCAGTAATCAGGTACTCTCTCTCTCCATGTTGTGTCTGTCAGTAATCAGGTACTCTCTCTCTCCATGTTGTGTCTGTCAGTAATCAGGTACTCTCTCTCTCCATGTTGTGTCTGTCAGTAATCAGGTACTCTCTCTCTCCATGTTATGTCTGTCAGTAATCAGGTACTCTCTCTCTCCATGTTGTGTCTGTCAGTAATCAGGTACTCTCTCTCTCTCCATGTTGTGTCTGTCAGTAATCAGGTACTCTCTCTCTCTCCATGTTGTGTCTGTCTGTAATCAGGTACTCTCTCTCTCCATGTTGTGTCTGTCAGTAATCAGGTACTCTCTCTCTCCATGTTGTGTCTGTCAGTAATCAGAAACTCTCTCTCTCCATGTTGTGTCTGTCTGTCAGTAATCAGGTACTCTCTCTCTCCATGTTGTGTCTGTCAGTAATCAGGTACTCTCTCTCTCCATGTTGTGTCTGTCTGTCAGTAATCAGGTACTCTCTCTCCATGTTGTGTCTGTCTGTCAGTAATCAGGTACTCTCTCTCTCCATGTTGTGTCTGTCTGTCAGTAATCAGGTACTCTCTCTCCATGTTGTGTCTGTCAGTAATCAGGTACTCTCTCTCTCCATGTTGTGTCTGTCAGTAATCAGGTACTCTCTCTCTCCATGTTGTGTCTGTCAGTAATCAGGTACTCTCTCTCTCCATATTGTGTCTGTCTGTAATCAGGTACTCTCTCTCTCCATGTTGTCTGTCTGTAATCAGGTACTCTCTCTCTCCATGTTGTGTCTGTCTGTAATCAGGTACTCTCTCTCTCCATGTTGTGTCTGTCTGTAATCAGGTACTCTCTCTCTCCATGTTGTCTGTCAGTAATCAGGTACTCTCTCTCTCCATGTTGTGTCTGTCAGTAATCAGAAACTCTCTCTCTCTCCATGTTGTGTCTGTCTGTCAGTAATCAGGTACTCTCTCTCTCCATGTTGTGTCTGTCAGTAATCAGGTACTCTCTCTCTCTCCATGTTGTGTCTGTCAGTAATCAGGTACTCTCTCTCTCCATGTTGTGTCTGTCAGTAATCAGGTACTCTCTCTCTCTCCATGTTGTGTCTGTCAGTAATCAGGTACTCTCTCTCTCCATGTTATGTCTGTCAGTAATCAGGTACTCTCTCCCTCCATGTTGTGTCTGTCTGTCAGTAATCAGGTACTCTCTCTCTCCATGTTGTGTCTGTCAGTAATCAGGTACTCTCTCTCTCCATATTGTGTCTGTCAGTAATCAGGTACTCTCTCCCTCCATGTTGTGTCTGTCAGTAATCAGGTATTCTCTCTCTATGTTGTGTCTGTCTGTCAGTAATAATGTATCCTATTCAGCGCTGTCTGTCTCTGTGTTTACAGTATGTATGACAACAGGCAGGGTATGTGTATCTGTTGTGTCTTCTGTCTGGCTGTGAGAACAGGATCATGTAAGATTCATAATTCAGGTATTTACCTAGATCCTCGTAACCATGCGTTCCAAAAACAGCACTTGCAGCTGAACGATACTCTGTGTATATTCATGTCGTTGGATATCAGCTTCCGAGCACTGGATTCACTCTGGGTGGGTGTGTATTGGGATGAGCGGTGGATTCACTCTGGGTGGGTGTGTATTGGGATGAGCACTGGATTCACTCTGGGTGGGTGTGTATTGGGATGAGCGGTGGATTCACTCTGGGTGGGTGTGTATTGGGATGAGCGCTGGATTCACTCTGGGTGGGTGTGTATTGGGATGAGCACTGGATTCACTCTGGGTGGGTGTGTATTGGGATGAGCACTGGATTCACTCTGGGTGGGTGTGTATTGGGATGAGCACTGGATTCACTCTGGGTGGGTGTGTATTGGGATGAGCACTGGATTCACTCTGGGTGGGTGTGTATTGGGATGAGCACTGGATTCACTCTGGGTGGGTGTGTATTGGGATGAGCACTGGATTCACTCTGGGTGGGTGTGTATTGGGATGAGCACTGGATTCACTCTGGGTGGGTGTGTATTGGGATGAGCGGTGGATTCACTCTGGGTGGGTGTGTATTGGGATGAGCACTGGATTCACTCTGGGTGGGTGTGTATTGGGATGAGCGGTGGATTCACTCTGGGTGGGTGTGTATTGGGATGAGCACTGGATTCACTCTGGGTGGGTGTGTATTGGGATGAGCACTGGATTCACTCTGGGTGGGTGTGTATTGGGATGAGCACTGGATTCACTCTGGGTGGGTGTGTATTGGGATGAGCACTGGATTCACTCTGGGTGGGTGTGTATTGGGATGAGCGGTGGATTCACTCTGGGTGGGTGTGTATTGGGATGAGACGGTGCTGACTGGACATTAGGTAATAGGATAAGGAAAGGAGGAGACAGACAGGGAGGAATGTTAGAGACAGAAGTGAGGACAGAGAGAGAGAGAGAGACAGACAGACAGAGAGAGAGAGAGACAGAGAGACAGACAGAGAGAGAATATGGATAGTAGGCTTTATTTAGAAAAGTAGCATAGATCTACTGACAAGCTGATGAGAGGAACACAGACACGCAGACAGACAGACAGACAGACAGACAGACAGACAGACAGACAGGCAGGCAGGCAGGCAGATAGCCAGACAGACAGACAGACAGACAGGCAGGCAGGCAGACAGACAGGCAGGCAGGCAGGCAGATAGCCAGACAGCCAGACAGGCAGGCAGCCAGACAGACAGCCAGACAGACAGGCAGACAGACAGACAGACAGACAGACAGACAGACAGACAGACAGACAGACAGACAGCCAGACAGACAGACAGACAGACAGACAGACAGAGAGACAGACAGGCAGGCAGACAGACAGACAGACAGACAGACAGACAGACAGACAGACGAGAGAATGCCTACTTTCCTGTCTTCTTTATTGACAAACAAGAAATGAACAGCTTACCATGCAGAATGTTTCTATCGACCAGCCTCTCAGGTGACAGTTGTGAGTGTGCGTGTGCGTGTGGGCAGGGCACCACTGGCCTCTGGAGGTATCATGTCACATTGGAAAGAGAGCTGTGACACAGCGGTCTGGACAGTCACAGTGGAGAGAGAGCTGTGACACACTGTCCAGTCACAGTGGCCTGGACAGGAGGCTGTTGGAAATACACTATTTGCACAGAGTTGTGCTTATTTCTGGCTGAGCTTTGATTGGCTATTTTTTTAATAACCAATCATTTATTTTTACACCAAATACTAACATGCACATACAAACTTTACAGAAGCACACAAACAACGACGACATCTCATCTGCCCACACCCACATCCCTAGTGCCTGGCCACACCCCTATCCCTAGTGCCTGGCCACACCCTATACCTAGTGCCTGGCCACACCCCTATCCTTAGTGCCTGGCCACACCCACATCCCTAGTACCTGGCCACACCCCTATCCCTAGTGCCTGGCCACACCCACATCCCTAGTGCCTGGCCACACCCCATCCCTAGTGCCTGGCTACACCCCTATCCCTAGTGCCTGGCCACACCCCTATCCCTAGTGCCTGGCCACACCCCTATCCCTAGTGCCTGGCCACACCCACATCCCTAGTGCCTGGCCACACCCCTATCCCTAGTGCCTGGCCACACCCCCATCCCTAGTGCCTGGCCACACCCCCATCCCTAGTGCCTGGCCACACCCCCATCCCTAGTGCCTGGCTACACCCCTATCCCTAGTGCCTGGCTACACCCCTATCACTAGTGCCTGGCCACTCCCCTATCCCTAGTGCCTGGCCACACCCCCATTCTTAGTGCCTGGCTACACCCCTATCCCTAGTGCCTGGCCACACCCCCATCTCTAGTGCCTGGCCACACCCACATCCCTAGTGCTTGGCCACACCCCCATCCCTAGTGCCTGGCCACACACCCATCACTAGTGCCTGGCCACACCCCCATCCTTAGTGCCTGGCCACACCCCCATTCCGAGTGCCTGACTACACCCCTATCCCCAGTGCTTGGCCACACCCCCATCCCTAGTGCCTGGCCACACCCCCATCACTAGTGCCTGGCCACACCCACATCCCTAGTGCCTGGCCACACCCACAGCCCTAGTGCTTGGCCACACCCCCATCCCTCGTGCCTTTGTTATTCTTTGCCACATGGTCTTAAATTGTAAAAAAAATGTATAAATGTATCTTGGTTGCCCATGCTATTTCAATAAGAAATCATTTAATGGCGGATTGATTTATTCCCAAGTTTTTAGCATGTGTTTTTTCAAGATGAGTGATGAGAAAGGAATCATCCAGCTCATTTTGTATATCACTACGTCCCCATACGACATGACGGATTATAGGTGAGTTTACATTATAATATTTCTGATAGACAAATTTTCTGCTCCGCCCATAATTCTTGGACTGAGGAAACAGGACATCCCTGTCTTGTGCCTCTTTCTAAAGCAATTTCATCAGATAACGTGTTATTTGTGTATATTTTTTTGCATTATGTAATATTTTTATTAAATTATTAATAAATTATTATTATTAAATTAATATTAAATTAAATTATTATTTCAGCTGGAAAGTTGAAAGCTTCCAAAGTTTTGAATAGAAAAGGCCTTTCAAGACGGTTGAAGACCTTTTCGGCATCGACAGCCATTATTGCTAAATGTATATCTTGTTTTTTTGCATATTGTATTAAACTGAAACATGTTCTTGTATTTGTTTGTAAGTGTCTATTTTTTATAAACCCTGTTTAATTGACAAGTCTGGTTTCTGTAAATTCGCACATGTTTTAACTACATCTAATAATTCTTATTTTTTTTTGGGGGGGGGGGTCTCTCTCTTTTTAGTGATTTTTTTTGTCTGTTGATAATAGCTTCAGGGTTGTTAAGTCTAAGAAGGCTACAGAATCCATCCAACTGTTGTTTATTTCTGATTTATACTGTGCCTTCGGAAAGCATTACATTTTTCTACATTTTGTTAAGTTACAGCCTTATTCTAAAATGGATTAAATTGTTGTTGCTTTTTCGCTTATCAACCTACACACAATACTCCACAATGATGAAGCAAAAGAGGTTTTATAAATGTTTGCAAATGTATAAAAACAAACGGACATTTCACATTTACATAAGTATTCATATCCTCTCATGCTCTGTCAGGTTGGACAGCTATTTTCAGGTCTCTCTAGAGATGTTTCATCGGGTTCAAGTCCGGGCTCTGGCTGGGCCATTCAAGGACATTCAGAGACTTGTCCCGAAGCCTCACCTGCACTGGCTTGGCTGTGTGCTTAGGGTCGTTGGAAGGTCCCAAAACCCAGTCTGCGGTCCTGAGTGTTCTGGAGCAGGTTTTCATCAAGGATCTCTCTGTACTTTGCTTAGTTCATCTTTCCCTCATTTCTGACTAGTATCCCAGTCCCTGCTGTTGAAAAACACCGCCACAGCATGATGCTGCCACCACCATGCTTCACCATAGGGATGCTGCCACCACCATGCTTCACCGTAGGGATGGTGCCAGGTTTCTTCCAGCATATTTGGCATTCAGGCCAAATAGTTCAAACCAGAGAATCTTATTTCTCATGGTCTGTCCTTTAGGTGCCTTTTGGCAAACTCCAAGCAGGCTTTCAGATGCTTCCGTCTGGCCACTCTACCATAAAGGCCTGATTGGTGGAGTGCAGCAGAGATGATTGTCCTTCTGGAAGGTTCTCCCATCTACACAGAGGAACTCTGCAGCTCTGTCAGAGTGACCATCGGGTTCTTGGTCACCTCCCAGACCTTTCTCAGTTTGGCCGGCAGCCAGCTCTAGGAAGAGTCTTGGTGCTTCCAAACTTCTTCCATTTAAGAATGATGGAGGCCGCTGTGTTCTTGGGGACCTTTAATGCTGCAGAAATCTTTTGGTACCCTTCCCCAGATCTGTGCCTTGACACAATCCTGTCTCGGAGCTCTACGGACAATTCCTTCGACCTCATGGCTTAGTTTTTGCTCTAACTTTGGGACCTTATATAGACAGCTGTGTGCCTTTCCAAATCATGTCCAATCAATTGAAGGTACTACAAGTGGACTCCAATGAAGTTGTAGAAACATCTCAAGGATCATTAATGGAAACAGGAAGCACCTGAGCTCAATTTCAAGTCTCATAGCAAGGTATCTGAATACTTATGTAAATAAGGTATTTCTGTTTTTTATTTTAATACATTAGCAAACTTTTCCATAAACACAGTTTTGCTTTGTCATTATGGGGTGTTGTGATGTCATTATGGGGTATTGTGATGTCATTATGGGGTATTGTGATGTCATTATGGGGTATTGTGTGTAGATTGATGAAGATGTTTATTTTATTTAATCCATTTTAGAATAAGGCTGTAACGTAACAAAATGTGGAAAAGGGGAAGGGGTCTGAATACTTTCCAAATGCACTGGACATTTTCATAAAATCGTCATTAATCACATTTGTTGTTTTTAATTACCGCATTTTGTATCTTTGCCTTTTAAATTACAACTTGTTTAGCGTGTATTTGCTGCGAGATATTTACCAGGTTTATTTGCCATTAAGTAGTAGGCTTTTAAAATATCGTATTCCTGCTTATTTTCAGAAATGGTATTTTCTTCTTTACCTTGTACCGATGTTTCATGTCCTTTTTCTAAGATGTATTTTTATTTCATTTTCTAACTCAGGTTACAATTTTGCAGAGATTTTCCTAACGTACACCTTAAAGTTATTCTGAATTAAATCAGGGGTCAGCTTTTCTCTGTCCTTTATGTCTACATTTGTAATTGGTTCTCCAAAACTTTTTTTTTCCCTCTCATCAAGTTGTTTAGATTTGAAAACCCAACAGTTGTATTGGAAGGGGTCTGCGCTCGAAGGCTGTGTTTGGTTCTCCTCTTTGTCTTTCTCACTCAAACCCACGTGGTCAATCAATCACTAAAAAAAAAGGCTTCATTATCAACGCCTGGTCAATCAATCATAAAAATAGCCCTTGACTTTGGTCAATCAATCACTAAAAAAGGATGGTTTAACCCTTCATTAAGAACTGGTCCTAAAATGAATACATTAGGAAAGTGAATAGTGAATGAATAGTATTATAATAGTAATGAATAGTATTGAATAGTATATTGAATAGTATGAATAGTATGAATAGTATGAATAGTAATGAATAGTATGAATAGTATGAATAGTATGAATAGTAATGAATGTATTATAATAGTAATGAATAGTATTGAATAGTATATTGAAAGTATGAATAGTATGAATAGTATGAATAGTATGAATAGTATGAATAGTATGAAATATGAATGTAATGAATAGTATTATAATAGTAATGAATAGTATTGAATAGTATATTGAATAGTATGAATAGTATGAATAGTATGAATAGTAATGAATAGTATGAATAGTATGAATAGTAATGAATAGTATGAATAGTATGAATAGTATGAATAGTATGAATAGTATGAATAGTATGAATAGTAATGAATAGTATTAGGAATAGTGAATAGTGAATAGTATTAGGAGCCTGAAGAAGAAACTACCCAGAAGTCAATTCAACGTCTATTCCAGGTTGGTGAAATGACATGGTGTGGGCCCAGTTGATAGTAGTGTTAGGCCCCTGAAGAAGAAAGTCATGTAAGAACAGATTTTTGTAATATTTTGCATTAATTCAGTGTTGAGGAGCCCATCTGAGGAAGGGTGGAGACAGCAGCTGGTAGAGAGTTTGGAGGGAGAAGGGCTGCCACCCCTTCTTCCATCTCCCAGTCTCTCTTTTTCTCTGTCTCTCTTTTTCCATCTCTTGCTCTCTCTCTCTCTCTCTCTCCTCTCTCTCTCTCTCTCTCTCTCTTCTATCTCTCTCTCTCTCTCTCTCTCTCTCTCTCTCTCTCTCTCTCTCTCTCTCTCTCTCCTCTCTCTCTCTCTCTCTCTCTCTCTCTCTCTCTCTCTCTCTCTCTCTCTCTCTCTCTCCCTCTCTCTCTCTCTCTCTCTCTCTCTCTCTCTCTCTCTCTCTCTCTCTCTCTCTCTCTCCCTCCTCTCTCTCTCTCTCTCTCCTCCTCTCTCTCTCTCTCTCTCTCTCTCTCTCTCTCTCCCTCTCTCCCTCTCTCCCTCTCCCTCTCTCTCTCTCTCTCTCTCTCTCATCTGAATTCACTCTGCAGTTCTCCACGTGTCACGACGGTGATTTATCACACAGTCCCACTGGTACAGGTTATAGTGCGCGGCAGAAAGGTTAACCTGAACGACTGATCTCACAAACACCAGGATTATCAGATACCCTGTCTTCAAAACTAACACTTTTTATGACCATTCACAGATTTTTGCTATTTCCTCATTAAGACTTCAAGCACCAGTCTCTTGAACATAGCGTGACCCTGGGTGTTATGTTAACTGCAGATTATTTTAATAATCATTCTTATAAGGTAAAATCTCATCTTTATCTACAGGAACAGCATTGACCAGAATTGACCTGAGCTCAACACAGTGGAATCATGACCCTAGCAGGTAAACACTCATATGCAATACACAACACCTTCATAAAACCCCAAATGTACCTCCAACAAAAGGCCATTAATGCTGACAGGAGACAATCATTTAGACACAACAAAACATACGTTTGTGTACTTATTTTATGCAATATAACACACTATTAGTCTAGCCCTAGCCAGGGGCCGTAGTTGGGTGTTGGCTAGGTTTACACTGTCAGAGGCACACTGTACCCGACAGTGGACTACAGTGGCTTGCAAAAGTATTCATCCCCCTTGGCATTTTTCCTATTTTATTGCCTTAGTAAATAGAAGTAAATAGATTTTTGGGGGGGTGTTTATCATTTGATTTACATAACATGCACAACATGCATACACAACCACTTTGAAGATGCAAAATATGTTTTATTGTGAAACAAACAAGAAATAAGACAAGAAAAACAGAAATCTTGAGCGTGCATAACTATTCACCCTCCCAAAGTCAATACTTAGTAGAGCCCTCTTATGCAGCAATTACAGCTGCAAGTCTCTTGGGGTGTCTCTATAAGCTTGGCACATCTAGCCACTGGGAGTTTTGCCCATTCTTCAAGGCAAAACTGTTCCAGCTCCTTCCAGTTGGATGGGTTCCGCTGGTGTACAGCAATCTTTAAGTCATACCACAGATTCTTAATTGGATTGAGGTCTGGCCTTTGACTAGGCCATTCCAAGACATTTAAATGTTTCCCCTTAAACCACTCGAGTGTTGCTTTAGCAGTATGCTTAGGGTCCTTGTCCGGCTGGAAGGTGGACCTCCGTCCCAGTCTCAGACCTCTGGAAGACTCAAGAATGTCCCTGTATGTAGCGCCATCCATCACTCCTTCAATTCTGACCAGTTTCCCTGCTGATGAAAAACATCCCCACAGCATGATGCTGCCAGCACCATGCTTCACTGTGGGGATGATGTTCTCGGGGTGATGAGAAGTGTTGGGTTTGCGCCAGACATAGCGTTTTCCTTGATGGCCAAAAAACTCAATTTTTGTCTCATCTGACCTTCTTTTGCATCATTCCTTTCTTTAAGCAATGGCTTTTTTTAATGGCCATTCTTCCGTAAAGCCCAGCTCTGTGGAGTGTACGGCTTAACATGGTCCTATGGACAGATACTCCAATCTCCGCTGTGGAGCTTTGCAGCTCCTTCAGGGTTATCTTTGGTCTCTTTGTAGTCTCTTTGATTAATGCCTTCCTTGCCTGGTCTGTGAGTTTTGGTGGGCGGCCCTCTCTTGGCAGGTTTGTTGTGGTGCCATATTCTTTCCAATTTTTTTTATAATGGATTTAATGATGCTTCATGGGATGTTACAGAACTCGACACAACTCGAAGGGTACCAAAAAAAGACTGCAGCTTTGAAGTTCCCCAATAACACAGTGTCTCCATCATTCTTAAATGGAAGAAGTTTGGAACCAACAAGACTCCCTAAAGCACCAAGACTTCCTAAAGCTGTCCGCCCGGCCAAACTGAGCAATCAGGGAAGAAAGGCCTTGGTCAGGGAGGTGACCAAGAACCTGATGGTCACTGACAGAGCTCCAGTGTTCCTCTGTGGAGATGGGAGAACCTTCCAGAAGGACAACCATCTCTGCTACACACCAATCAGGCCTTTATGGTAGAGCGGCCAGATGGAAGCCACTCCTCTGTAAAGGCACATGACAGCCCACTTGGAGTTTGCCAAAAGGCACCTAAAGGACTCTCAGACCATGAGAAACAAGATTGTCTGGTCTGATGAAACAAAGATTGAACTATTTGGCCTGAATCCCATGCGTCACATCTGGAGGAAACCTGGCACCATCCCTCCGGTGAAGCATGGTGGTGGCAGCATCATGCTGTGGGAATGTTTTTCAGAGGCAGTGACTGGGAGACTAATCAGGATCGAGGGAAAGATGAACTAAGCAAAGTACTGAGAGATCCTTGATGAAAACCTGCTCCAGAGCAGGTTCACCTTCCAACAGGACAATGACCCTAAGCACACAGCCAAGACAATGCAGGAGTGGCTTCGGGACAAGTCTCTGAATGTCGTTAAGTGGCCCAGCCAGAGCCCAGACTTGAACCCGATCTTGAACCCGATCTGAAAATAGCTGTGCAGCGATGCTCCCCATCCAACCTGACAGAGCTTGAGAGGATCTGCAGAGAAGAATGGGAGAAACTCCCCAAATACAGGTGTGCCAAGCATGTAGCGTCATACCTAAGAAGACTCGAGGCTGTAATCACTGCCAAAGGTGCTTCAACAAAGTAGGGTTAGGGTTAGGGTTAGGGTTAGGGTTAATTTTAGAATAAGGCTTTGTAAAGTGAAAAAATGAAAATATTAATCTGTGATCAGAGAGGAGATGAAGGGTATTTATCTGTGATCAGATTTTAGAGATAAGGCTGTATTTATCTGTGATAAGAGAAATGAAGGCCCTGTATTTATCTGTGATCAGAGAGGAGATGAAGGCCCTGTATTTATCTGTGATCAGAGAGGAGATGAAGGCACTGTATACATAACTATATGTGTTTCCCCTGCAGCGTACAGAGAGAAGTTGAAAGAGCTCCCCCTAGTGTCTCTGTTCTGCTCCTGCATCAACCCTCAGACCATCGACTGTAAACCCACATACAAAGCAGAAGGTAAAACAACACATTCATAAGTTAATTTATAAGTTCTACCTTCCTGACTTTTCATACATTAGTACAACATATTCAGATAGAAACTAAATAGAAAAGAAGAAGCATTGAAGAAAAAAATACATTTGCAGAATATGTAGAAACATGTGAGCTTGCTAGTTGTCTAAAGGTTGTGTTTTAAAGCTCCTGTCCCATTCGTAGATGCGCTGGATCTGGGCTGGTGTGTGATAAAGGACGTGGAGGTGATAGAGTTGAACAAGCGTTCTTCGGGCCAGGCCTTCGAGGTCATCCTGAAGCCTCCGTCATTTGATGGCGTCCCAGAGTTCAACGTTACCATGCCCCAACGCAAGGAACTCTCCATGGAGGAGATCCAGAAGAAACTAGAGGCTGCAGAGGAGAGGAGGAAGGTGAGGGGGTCAGGTAGGGAGGAGAGGAGGAAGGTGAGGAGGACAGGGAGGAGAGGAGACACTAGGAGACAGGGAGGAGAGGAGAGGAGGAAGGTAGGGAGGAGAGGAGGAAGGTGAGGAGGGTAGGGAGGAGAGGAGAGGAGGTAGGTGAGGAGGACAGGGAGGAGAGGAGAGGAGGTAGGTGAGGAGGACAGGGATGAGAGGAGAGGAGAGGGGGAAGGTGGGGAGGACAGGGGGGAGAGGCGGATGGTGAGGAGGACAGGAAGGAGGGAAGAAGGTGAGGAGGACAGGGAGGGGGAGAGGAGGAAGGTGAGGAGGACAGGGAGGAGGAGAGGAGACACACAAGGAGAGGAGGAAGGTGAGGAGGACAGGGAGGAGAGGAGGAAGGTGAGGAGACAGGGAGGGGGAGAGGAGACACTAGGAAACAGGGAGGGGGAGAGGAGACACTAGGAGACAGGGACGAGGAGAGGAGGAAGGTGAGGAGGACAGGGACGAGTAGAGATACATACACACACTAACCATAGCAATAGAGGAGAGGAGAGGGACTACATAAACACACTAAAAGCAATAGAGGAGAGGAGACCTAGGAGACAGGGAGGAGTAGAGATACATTTTAGACATGGAGACAGTGCCATTGAGGACTTTCACCAATTTGAATTGGGACTTCCTATTGGTTAAGGAAGATTCCGTTTATTTACTAATTTATTGAAGTAGAAGAAGAACATTGACTTCTTCAAAATGGAGATGGTCCTCAATGGCGCTGCCATGATCTCAGGCACCATAATGGGACAGATGTTGCATCCTCTAAGTATATCTATGGCACAAACACACACCTGTCTGTATCCTGACACCACTGATCACACCGCCCCCTAGTGCCAGGAGGCTGAGCTGCTGAAGCACCTGGCAGAGAAGAGAGAGCACGAGAGAGAGGTGATCCAGAAGGCCTTAGAGGAGAACAACAACTTCATCAAGAACTCCAAGGAGAAGCTGGAGCAGAAGATGGAGGCCAACAAGGAGAACAGAGAGGCTCTACTGGCGGCCATGTTGGAACGACTGCAGGAGAAGGTGATGTTTCGCCACGGTCATGCTCTTTCTCTTTATTCTCTCTCAGTCTGTTCTCCTTATTTATTTTTCTTTTTTTTCTTTTTTTAACCTTAATTTTACTAGGAAAGTCAGTTAAGAAAAAATTCTTATTTTCAATGACGGCCTAGGAACAGTGGGTTAACTGCCTGTTCAGGGACAGAATGAGAGATTTGTACCTTGTCAGCTTGGAGGTTTGAACTTGCAACCTTCTAGGTTACTAGTCCAACGCTCTAACCACTAGGCTACCCTGCCGCCACTCTAATCTCCCACCCTCTCTAGTCTCCTGCAGCCTCAGGATGTATGCATTTCAGTTTGCAAAGAGTCAAATAAAGTTCGTTCAGAGCCATCGATGTGTTTGCTTGGGGGGGAATATATACGGCTGTGATTATAATCGAAGAGAATTCCCTTGGTAGATAATACGGTCAACATTTGATTGTGAGGAATTCTAAATCAGGTGAACAGCAGGATTTGAGTTCCTGTATGTTTTTGCGATCACACCACGTCTCGTTAACCATAAGGCATACGCCCCCACCCCTCTTCTTACCAGAAAGATGTTTGTTTCTGTCGGCGTGATGCGTGGAGAAACCAGCTGGCTGCACTGACTCCGATAAGTCTCTCCAGTGAGCCATGTTTCCGTGAAGCAAAGAACATTACAGTCTCTGATGTCCCTCTGGAATGCTACCCTTGCTCGGATTTCATCAACCTTGTTATCAAGAGACTGGACATTGGCGAGAAGTATACTAGGGAGTGGTGCACGATGTGCCCGTCTGACCAGAAGACCGCCTTGTTTCCCTCTTTTACGAAGTCGTTTTTTTGGGTCGCCGGCTGGGATCCATTCCGTTGTCCTGGTTGAAAGGCAGAACACAGGATCCGCTTCGCGAAAGTTATAAAACAAAAACTGCATAGTTTCCTAGGAACGCAAAGGGAGGCGGCCATCTCTGTCGGCGCCGGAAGTACATCTATCTTCAGAGCTCGTGCTGTTAGGTGAACTAAACTGGGAAATGCCCAGGCCATCCTACAATATAAGTGTGATGCCCTCAATCTCCCACAAATTATCAATGAACCTACCAGGTACAACCCCAAATCCGTAACCATGGGCACCCTCTTAGATATCATCCTAACCAATCTGCCCTCCAAATACACCTATGCTATTTTCAATCAAGATCTCAGTGATCACTGCCTCATTGCCTGCATCCGTAATGGGTCTGTGGTCAAACGACCACCCCTCATCACTGTCAAACACTCCCTAAAACAATTCAGTGAGCAGGCCTTTCTAATCGACCTGACCCGGGTATCCTGGAAGGATATTGACCTCATCCTGTCAGTAGAGGATGCCTGGTTGTTCTATAAAAGTGCTTTCCTCACCATCTTAAATAAGCATGTCCCGTTCAAAACATTTAGAGCCAGGAACAGATATAGCCCTTGGTTCACTCCAGACCTGTTTGCCCTTGACCAGCACAACCACATCCTGTGGCATACTGCATTAGCATCGAATAGCCCCAGCGATATGCAACTTTTCAGAGAAGTTAGTGTAAATGTAAGTTAGGAACCAATATACACAGGCATTTAGGAAAGCAAAGGCTAGCTTTTTCAAACAGAAATTTGCGCCCTTTAGCACAAACTCAAAAAGTTCTGGGACGCTGTAAAGTCCATGGAGAATAAGAGCATCTCCTCCCAGCTGCCCACTGCACTGAGGCTAGGAAATATTGTCACCACCGATAAATCAGCGATAATTGAGATTTCAATAAGCATTTTTCTACGGCTGGCCATGCTTTCCACCTGGCTACCCCTACCCCAGTCAACAGTCCTGCACCTCCCACAGCAACTTTCCCAAGCCTCCCCCATTTCTCCTTTACCGAAATCTAGATAGCTGATGTTCTGAAAGAGTGGCAAAATCTGGACCCCGACAAATCAGCCGGGCTAGACAATCTGGACCCTCGCTTTCAAAAATGATCCGCCGAAATGGTTGCAACCCCTATCACTAGCCTGTTCAACCACTCTTTCGTATCTTCTGAGATCCCCAAAGATTGGAAAGCTGCCGCGGTCATCCCCCTCTTCAAAAGGGGAGACACTCTAGACTCAAACTGCTACAGACCAATATCTATCCTGCCCTGCCTTTCGAAGGTCTTCGAAAGCCAAGATAGCAAACAGATCATCGACCATTTCAAATCCCACCGTACCTTCTCCACTATGCAATCTGGTTTCCGAGCTGGTCATGGGTGCACCTCAGCCACGCTCAAGGTCCTAAACGATATCATAACCGCCATCGATAAGAGACAATACTGTGCAGTTGTATTCATCGACCTGGCCAAAGCTTTCGACTCTGTCAATCACCACATTGTTATTGGCAGACTGGACAGTCTTGGTTTCTCAAATGATTGCCTCGCCTGGTTGACAAACTACTTCTCAGAGATCAGTGTGTCAAATCGGAGGGCCTGTTGTCCGGACTTCTGGCAGTCTCTATGTGGGTAACACAGGGTTCAATCCTCGGGTTTACTTTTTTCTCTGTATACATCAATGATGTCACTCTTGCTGCTGGTGATTCTTAGATCCACCTCTACACAGACGACACCATTCTGTATACTTCTGGCCCTTCTTTGGACACTGTGTTAACTAACCTCCAGAGGAGCTTCAATGCCATACAACTCTCCTTCCATGGCCTCCAACTGCTCTTAAATGCAAGTAAAAATAAATGCATGCTCTTCAACCAATCGCTGCCCGCACCTGCCTGCCCGCCCAGCATCACTACTCTGGATGATTCTGACTTAGAATATGTGAACAAGTACAAATACCTAGGTGTCTGTTTAGACAGTAAACTATCCTTCCAGACTCACATTAAGCATCTCCAATTCAAAATTAAATCTAGAATCGGGTTCCTATTTGCAACAAAGCATCCTTCACTCATGCTGCCAAACATACCCTCGTAAAACTGACTATCCTAACGATCCTTGACTCCAGGCGACGTCATTTACAAAATAGCCTCCAACACTCTACTCAGCAAATTGGATGCAGTCAATCACAGTGCCATCCGTTTTGTCACCAAAGCCCCATATACTACCATATACTAGTCCATCCAACTACCTCATCCCCATACTGTTATTTATTTTATTTATCTTGCTCCTTTGCACCCCAGTATCTTTACTTGCACACTCATCTTCTGCACATCTATCACTCCAGTATTTAATGCTATATTGTAATTATTTCACCACTCTGGCCTATATATTGCCTTAACTCCCTAATCTTACTACATTTGCACACACTGCATATAGACTTTTTCTACTGTATTATTGACTGTATGTTTTGTTTATTCCATGTGTAACTCTGTGTTGTTGTTTGTGTCGCACTGCTTTGCTTTATCTTGGCCAAGTCGCAGTTGTAAATGAGAATTTGTTCTCGACTAGCCTACCTGGTTAAATAAAGGTGAAATTAATTTATATATATATTTTTTTTTTTAAATATGCAAAATAGTGAAAATTAGAAAGGGGGCGGTCACTTTCATTTGTCCAATAGGAACTCTTGGTTTATTTATCAAACTCTTTCTTTCATCTCCCTCTCTCTTCCACTAACCAGTCTCTCTAAATTATCATTTTTTTACACTTTCAAAAAAAAAAATGAATTAATGATATATTAATAATAATAATAATAATTAATATTAATGATTAATTATAAAGACACTTAACATTATTTTTGTTTCTGTCAGATCATTTCCATGTTGATTACCTTCATTAGGAGCTTTTGTTTTATACTGTTTTTCCGTCTGGGTTTTACCAAATTAATGCTAATAGATTCCTGAATGTAAATATTGTTGTTGTTTTCCTGTGTGGCAGGACAAACATGCAGAAGAGGTGAGGAAAAAGGTACTAGCTTTGGCAGATGGATCTGGGCTGGATCTGGGCTGGTGTGTGATAAAGGACGTGGAGGTGATAGAGTTGAACAAGCGTTCTTCGGGCCAGGCCTTCGAGGTCATCCTGAAGCCTCCATCATTTGATGGCGTCCCAGAGTTCAACGCTACCATGCCCCAACGCAGGGAACTCTCCATGGAGGAGATCCAGAAGAAACTAGAGGCTGCAGAGGAGAGGAGGAAGGTGAGGAGGACAGGGAGGAGAGGAGACATTAGGAGACAGGGAGGAGAGGAAGGAGGAAGGTAAGGGAGGAGAGGAGGAAGGTGGAGGAGGAGTAGGGAGGAAGGTGAGGAGGAAGGGAGGAGGACAGGGAGGAGGAGGAGACAGGGAGGAGAGGAGACAGGAGGAGACAGGGAGGGGGGAGAGGAGGAAGGTGAGGAGGTGAGGGAGGAAGGTAGGGAGGTGAGGAGGAAGGTATGGAGGAGAGGAGGAAGGTGAGGAGGACAGGGAGGAGAGGAGAGGAGGAAGGTGAGGAGGACAGGGAGGGGAGAGGAGACACTAGGAGACAGGGAGGAGAGGAGAGGAGGAAGGTGAGGAGGACAGGGAGGAGAGGAGAGAAGGAAGGTGAGGAGGACAGGGAGGAGAGGAGGAAGGTGAGGAGGACAGGGAGGAGGAAATGAGACACATGGAGACAGGGAGGAGGGAGGGAGGAGGAGACAGGGAGGAAGTAGAGGAGGACAGGGGGAGGGAGGAGGAGAGGAGACGCTAGGAGACAGGGAGGAGTAGAGGAGACACATGGAGACAGGGAGGAGGGGAGGAGACGCTAGGAGACAGGGAGGAGTAGAGGAGACACACATGGAGACAGGGAGGAGGAGAGGAGATACACAAGGAGACAGGGAGGAGGAGGGGAGACACACAAGGAGACAGGGATGAGGAGAGGAGACACACAAGGAGACAGGGAGGAGAAGGGGAGACACACAAGGAGACAGGGAGGAGTAGAGGAGACACACAAGGAGACAGGAGGGGAGAGACACTAGGAGACTGGGAGGAGGAGAGGAGACACTAGGAGACAGGGAGGTGGTAGAGGAGACACTAGGAGACAGGGAGGAGGTAGAGGAGAAGAGGAGAGAGGGAGGAGGAAGATGACTAGGGAAGACACAGGGACACACATAATCATGGAGACACTCAGGAGACAGGGAGGAAACACACTCACCATAATCCATGTCTGTTTGTATCCTGAAGGAGGACACCGCCCCCTAGTGCCAGGAGGCTGAGTTGCTGAAGCACCTGGCAGAGAAGAGAGAGACACTATGAGATGGGGAGGAGGTGAGACAGAAGGCCTTAGAGGAGAACAAGGAGATGGGGATCAAGAACAGGAAGGAGAAGCTGGAGCAGAAGATGGAGGCCAACAAGGAGAACAGAGAGGCTCTACTGGCGGCCATGTTGGACGACTGCAGGAGAAGGTGATGCACACTAGGAGACTCGAGTTTCTTCCTCTTTCAGGGAGGGGGTGACGACACTCTGTCTCTCTCTCTATAGTCTCTTCTCTAGGAGAAGTAACGTTTACCTCTCCTTTCTTATTCTTGAGCTTATCTCTCTCCCTCCTGTCTCTATCACTCTCTATTTCTAAATATTTCTATATCTTTCTACTAACTCTCTCTCTTTAGTCTCCCTCTCTCTTTAGTCTCCCTCTCTTTAGTCTACCTCTCTCTTTAGTCTCCCTCTCTTAGTCTACCTCTCTCTTTAATCTCCCTCTCTCTTTAATCTCCCTCTCTCTAGTCTCCCTCTCTCTTTAGTCCCCCTCTCTCTCTCTCTCTCTCTCTCTCTCTCTCTCTCTTCATCTCTATTAATGTAAGGTTTAGTTACTATATCTCTCTTTCTCTTTATTCTCTCTACAGGCTGTCCGTTTGTCTCACTGTCTCTCTCTCTCGGTCTCTTTCTTTCTCCCTCTCAGGAGAAATTGATGTTTAGGCTTTTGACACTCCACACATAATCAGTGTCTCTCTCTCCTAGTCTCTCTAGTGTCTCTCGCTCAAACACAGTCTCTCTATAATCTCACTCTCCTAATCCAGTGTCTGTCTCCTAGTCTCTCTAGTCCTGATACTCTCTCTTCTAGTCTAGTGTCAGGAGGCTGAGCTGCTAGTCTTGGCAGTGTCTCTCTCTCCTAGTCTAGTGTCTCTCTCTCCTAGTCTCTTAGGTGTCTCTGTCTCCTAGTCTCTCTAGTGTCTCTCTGGAGCTCTAGTGTCTCTCTCTCCTAGTCTCTCTAGTGCAGGAGAAGGTGATGCTTTCTTTCTCTCGAGTTTCTTTCTCTTTCATCTCTCTCTCTCTAGTGTCTCTCTCTCCTAGTCTCTCTAGTGTCTCTCTCTCCTAGTCTCTCTAGTGTCTCTCTCTCCTAGTCTCTCTAGTGTCTCTCTCTCCTAGGCTAGTGTCTCTCTCTCCTAGTCTCTCTAGTGTCTCTCTCTCCCAGTCTAGTGTCTCTCTCTCCTAGTCTCTCTAGTGTCTCTCTCTCCTAGTCTAGTGTCTCTCTCTCCTAGTCTCTCTAGTGTCTCTCTCTAGTGTCTCTCTCGTGTCTCTCTCTAGTGTCTCTCTCTCCTAGTCTTTCTCTCCTAGTCTTTCTAGTATCTCTCTATCTTACTCTCTTTCTGTCTCCCTTTAGTTAATCTATTCTAACTCTCTAAAAAATTTGCATCACCCAAATTCTCATCTAGTCTATTCCTCTGTCTAAAATCTCAAACCTCATAATTATACAGACTCTAAACCCATTCTGGTGTTTAGCTTGTCCAAGTTTTTGTCTGGTCATTCCCATGTTGAGTATCTCTCTGGAGAACCTCGGGAGATATTTGTTTTATTCTGTTCATATCTAGTTTACCCTCTAATCTTAGATTCCTAAATGTAAATCTTGTCTCTTTAGTTTTCCTCTCTCTTTAGTAAACCTCTCTGAGGAAGAAAAAAAGAACTGGAGGAGGAAGCCTCTCTGGAAGTCTCCCTCTCGAGGGAGTGGGTTCTCCTGTCTCTTAAGTAGACCTCTCTTTAGTCTGAACTATGAACACAGGAGTCAATGTTCATGCTAATGTATCGGTCTCGAATTGGAACAAGTCTACAAAACTCTCAGGGATTCCACAACACTCAACAAAAACATTGTGATGAAATAAAAGAGACAAGGAGGTGTCTGTCTGCCAATGTAAGGTCACTCTGTGAGTCTCTCTCGTGTGAATTCATCTTTAATGACGGTTTAATTATGTTCTCAGAGGGAATCTTTATTCTCTGTGGTGGAACACAGTGGAGTGTTTATCAATATGTCTGCCTCAGTCTCTTTCAAAACATCTCCCTACACTCTCAGAGCCCACTATCCCAGAGCTGACTGAACACACCCTAGAGCTCTCTCTCCCTAGCTCTCTCTCAGTGCCCTCTATCTCCAGAGTCTCTCTAGTGTCTCTCTCTCCTAGTCTCTCTAGTGCTCTGAACACACCCTAGAGCCCCTAGTCTAGTGTCTCTCTCTCCTAGTCTCTCTAGTGTCTCTCTCTCCTAGTCTAGTGTCTCTCTCTCTCTAGTCTCTCTAGTGTCTCTGTCTCCTAGTCTCTCTAGAGTGTCTCTCCCTAGAGCTGACTGAAGTGTCTCTCCTCCTAGTCTCTCCTAGAGCTCTCACACCCTAGTCTATCCCTCTGACTGTCACTCTCTCTCTCTATCCCAGAGCTGACTGAACACACCCTCAGAGCCCACTATCCCAGAGCTGACTGAACACACCTTAGAGCTAAGGGCCCAGTGTCCTCTGACTGAACCACCCTAGTGTCCCACTCTCCCAGTATCTCTAGTGAACACACCCTTAGTGCCCACTATCCCTAGCTGTGAACTTTCTCCCTAGTCTCTCAGTGTCTCTCTCAGAGTGACTCTCTCGTGTCTCTCTCTAGTGTCTTTCTCTCCTAGTCTTTCTAGTATCTCTCTATCTTACTCTCTTTCTGTCTCCCTTTAGTTAATCTATTCTAACACTCTAAAAAATTTGCATCACCACAAATTCTCATCTAGCGTATATTCCTCCTGTCTAAAATCTCAAACCTCATAATTATACAGACACTAAACCCATTCTGGTGTTTAGCTTGTCCAAGTTTTTGTCTGGTCATTCCCATGTTGAGTATCTCTGAACACACCCTCGGGCCCACTATCCCAGAGCTGACTGAACACATCTTAGAGCTCACTATCCCATTGTTGTTGTTTTCCGAGCTGTTTTATTCTGAACATATCACCGACTTAATGCTAATAGATTCCTAAATGTAAATATTGTTGTTGTTTTCCGTGTGGCAGAATAAACACAGCGAAGAGGTGAGGAAGAAAAAAAGAACTGAAGGAGGAAGCCAGCTGGAAGACGAGTGGAGCGAGGGAGTGGGTTTTGTGAGTCAATAAGAAAAATAGACCTGAAAACAAGCCAATCTGAACCATGAACACAGGAGTCAATGTTCATGCTAATGTATACGGTAACGAATTGGAACAAGTGTACAAAACTAAACAGGGATTCCACAACACACAACAAAAACATTGTGATGAAATAAAAGAGACAAGGAGGTGTCTGTCTCCCAGAGCTGACTGAACACACCCTTAGAGCCCACTATCCCAGAGCTGACTGAACACACCCTTAGAACCCACTATCCCAGAGCTGACTGAACACACCCTTAGAGCCTACTATCCCACTAGCTGACTCAACAACATCCACACTCTGTTTCTCACTTGCAGGTGCTTACACATCAAAATGATTTATAGTGTGATACATTTTTCCCTACAGCTTTATCGTGATGCTGTAACCAGCTCATGCACGTCACTCACCCATGCACTATTTTGAATTTACCGGGGAACACTGTCAATGATAAATCATTTGTGTATATCAGACAAAAGATTGGATTGTGTCATTGGAAAAGGTTAAATATGTCTCAAGTACTCTCAAATAATTTTAGCAAATGTATTAAAAATGACATACAGAAATATCTAATTTACGTAAGTATTCACACAGTCAATAAATGTTTGAATCCCCGTTGGCATCGATTATAGCTGTGAGTCTTTCTGTGTAAGTCTCTAAGAACTTTGCACACCTGGATTGTACAATATTTGCACAAATTCTTCAAGCTCTGTCAAGTTGGTTGTTGATCATTGCTAGACAGCCATTTTCATGTCTTGCCATAGATTTTCAAGCCAAGTTAAGTCCAAAATGTAACTAGGCCACTCAGGAACATTCGCTGTCTTCTTGGTAAGTGACTCCAGTGTATATTTGTCCGTGTGTTGTAGGTTATTGTCATGCTGGAAGGGTAATTAAATGTAAATGTAAATGTAAATGTAATTCCTCTCCCAGTATGTGGCGGAAAGCAGACTGTACCAGGTTTTCATCTAGGATTTTGCCTGTGCCATTACATTTATTTTTGATCCTGAAAAACTCTTCAGTCCTTAACGACAAGCATACCCATAACATGATGTAGCCACCACTATACTTGGAAATATGGAGAGTGGTACTCAGTGATGTGTTCTAGTGGATATGACCCAAAACATAACACTTTGTATTTTGGACAAACAGTTAATTGCTTTGCCATATTTTCTTTGCAGTATTACTTTAGTGCCTTGTTGCAAACAGGATGCATGTTTTGTGTTTTGTCTGGGTCAATGGGGGTCTGGGTCAATGGGGGTCTGGGTCAATGGGGGGTCTGGGTCAATGGGGGGTCTGGGTCAATGGGGGTCTGGGTCAATGGGGTCTGGGTCAATGGGGGTCTGGGTCAATGGGGGTCTGGACCTATGGGGTCTGGGTCAATGGGGGTCTGGGTCAATGGGGGTCTGGGTCAATAGGGGTCTGGGTCAATGGGGGTCTGGGTCTATGGGGTCTGGACCTATGGGGTCTGGGTCAATGGGGGTCTAAGTCAATGGGGTCTGGGTCAATGGGGGTCTGGACCTATTGGGTCTGGGTCAATGGGGGTCTGGGTCAGTGGGGGTCTGGACCTATGGGGTCTGGGTCAATGGGGGTCTGGGTCAATGGGGGTCTGGGTCAATAGGGGTCTGGGTCAATGGGGGTCTGGGTCAATGGGGGTCTGGGTCAATGGGGGTCTGAGTCAATGGGGTCTAGGTCAATGGGGGTCTGGACCTATTGGGTCTGGGTCAATGGGGGTCTGGGTCAATGGGGGTCTGGACCTATGGGGTCTGGGTCAATGGGGGTCTGGGTCAATGGGGGTCTGGGTCAATGGGGGTCTGGGTCAATGGGGGTCTGGACCTATGGGGCCTGGGTCAATGGGGGTCTGGGTCAATGGGGGTCTGAGTCAATGGGGGTCTGAGTCAATGGGGTCTGGGTCAATGGGGGTCTGGACCTATTGGGTCTGGGTCAATGGGGGTCTCGGTCAATGGGGGTCTGGACCTATGGGGTCTGGGTCAATGGGGGTCTGGGTCAATGGGAGTCTGGGTCAATGGGGGTCTGGACCTATGGGGTCTGGGTCAATGGGGGTCTGGACCTATGGGGTCTGGGTCAATGGGGGTCTAGACCTATGGGGGTCTGGGTCAATGGGGGTCTGGGTCAATGGGGGTCTGAGTCAATGGGGGCCTGGGTCAATGGGGGTCTGGACCTATGGGGTCTGGGTCAAAAGGAATGCAATACATAGGGAATAGGGTGCTCAGACTTCATTGTGGCATTGTGGGAAATGTGTGCCCTGTATTGCTGGGAATGTGGACATTTTACTTGCTCTGTCTTTATGTGTGTTGTTGACTGAACTCACAGCTCCAGGTGATCTCTCTTCTCTGTCCTCTGTTGTTTACATGTTGGTCATTGAGCAGACACTCTTATCCAGAGTGACTTGCATAATAAATGCTAATAACACATTTAGAACAAAATAATAGAGTTTATTCAGAAACACATTAAGTGGTAAGTGTTCATTCTACTACAAACTAGGGTCAATATTTAGTCACAGGCTACATATCATATGAACATTCCCATACAATAAGAATATTTGAATGAAAAAAATGAATGTTTTACATTGACATTTTAGTCTTGTGCAACTTAAAGTTAATGATGTCACTGTCATTTATATAAACAGGTATAATTGAACAAAGTCTTTTAAAGGAATACTTCGGCATTTTGGCAACGATAGCAGATACTCCTAGACTTTGCCATTGTGCTAACTAACGCTAGTTAGCATTGGCTCACAAAACTACCTCTAACTTCCTTCATACTAAACACAGAGACATAAAAATGGCATCCACGATTTCACCTGACTCTGGGAAAGTAGACAAAGGGCATCATTGCCAAAATCCCGAAGTATCCATTTAAATAAACAAGTAATTTAACAAGTAATTTAACTGAAATAAAACACGGAAGGAAAGTATGAACGGAGAATGTGAACCCTGCCGTTGACCTCAGATGTTTCCAGGTAGACTATATGTCAAGAGGTCAGATACATCACTTTGTCCATTTCCACGGGTCAACATCAAAGCCAAAGACAAACACATCAACGTTCATTATTCACTTCTAAGACATCTACGTTACAGCCATGCCACACTCTACAGAGTTAGGGTCCATTTCAATCAATTCAGGAAATGTTCAAAATAATCAGAAATCCATTTTCCATGGAAACTTTTTATATTTAAAAAAACATTTGAAAAGATTTTCCTTGAATTAGGAGTTATCTCTTATTATCACTGCTTCTGAGGGAAAATGCTGGGTCTCACACAGGTACAGCCCACATTTACACTCTCACTGTCCAGTTTGTAAAAATAACCCTTCCTCCTCCTCCCTCCGCAGCTGCCCTCCTCTCCCTGAACCCTGCAAAAAAGTCCCCAAAGGTCAGACAACTGTTTCAGATATATTAATTATAACATTACTTTTTTTATTTTTATTAAATGTACATTTATCACCCTTTTATTTCTCAAGCAAAAGTGAACGTCAACTTTAAATTCAATTCAATACATGACATTTATTCTCTGAGGAGCGATTTAAGATAAGGTAAGTCGGTAATCGTAATAATATCATAGTATGTCCAAAGATTACCTGCGGAGCACCAGGGTCTGATGGAGAATGGGTTTGGACTCCAACCCCATGTCCTCATCTCCGTCTGGGGTTAGACAGCCAGACCTCTGGCACTGAGCCTGGGAGATATGTTGAGGGACCCGGGTCTCATCGTATGTGTCGCTGGTTAGGGAGAGCGGGCGGAATAGGGGGGTGGGGAAGGGGGATAGAGAGGGAGAGAGACCTGTTATTCGTCGCCCAAAGAAAGACCTCGTAAAGTGTATATCATCGAGACACAAAATGCCACAAAGCCCATTTAATAATATATATATATATATGGAAAACCATTTTATTTCCGTTAAACTTGTCATTTATGTAAAATGTTGTTACTTGTGAACACATCACATTCATGTCCAACAGTGGCTGTACTATAACAAAGTCACCTGTATGTCCACGGAGAGAGAGACCTGGTGGCTTTATGAAGGACAGGGAAGACAGCGGTCTTCAGGTTATCATCCATAACTAAACCTACTCTCCGTTCAATGTCAGTGAATTTGGGGCATTTGGCTGCCTTCCCTTTGGTCTTCTGGCTTTTCTTATGTCCATCCAGTGACATGATGAGACCCAGCACCAGTAAACCTCTGAAGACCTGTCCAACACGACAGAGCTTCAATATCCGTTCACCTATACCTATAATAACACTTGTAAAATGCTGGTCATTTAGTAATGAACAGCACATAAAGTTATCATGATAACAAAGGCTGGTTTACACAGACAACCCAATTCTGATCTTTTGCCTAAGACCAATTAGAGGAAAAAGATCAGAATTGGGCTGTCTGTGTAAACGCAGACAAAACAAAGTCTAAATTAAATGTCAAAATCAAAAATGAATGGCAGAAAAATGTCCCCTATCCCCACCCCTACCTGATATCCCAACAAGGAAAACTGTACATAGTGAAATAGTCCTATTCGTAGCAAGAGTTAAAGAACAGTTGAGACTCACCGTGACCAGAAGCATATCTCTCGCTCTCTCTGCTGTCTGTCTGTCTCTTCAGAGGGAAACGTTGCTGTGACAGAATGTTTCAAGTTGCCTTTGTTCTAGAAGCAGGGTTCCAATGCTGTACCTATTTCCGGTGACTGTCGTCGATCAACAGATAACACACTTAGATCAAAAATATTGATGATGTAGTTAGATTTTTTTTTTTATCCCAGAGATAGTATCACGATGTTTCAGAGCATATGTAATGAAACGCAAAACCATAGAATATCCATTAAGTATCAACAACCAAGGTTGGGGTCAATTCCATTTTAATTACAGTCAAATCAGGAGCTACACTGAAATTCCAAATTAAATTATCTTCAATGCTTTTTCAATGAGCAAAAAAAAACATTCACTGGAATTTGGTGAACGTTCTGAATAGACTGGAATTGAAATGGAATTGACCTCAACTTTGGTTGTTAATACAGTTGGTTTGAGAGAATCGTGTCAGCAGGAACACATATGAAAATAAACCTCAGGTTGTGACCTTTAACTCAGGAAGTCAACATTTAACTCTGTTTAATGGTAGTGTGCTACAGAATCCCATTTAACTCTGACACACATTATAACCTACTACAACTCCTTCTCTACATCCTCTCGTTGGCCTTACCTCTTTTCTCTCTCTCTCTCTCTCTCTCTCTCTCTCTCTCTCTCTCTCTCTCTCTCTCTCTCTCTCTCTCTCTCTCTCTCTCTCTCTCTCTCTCTCTCTCTCTCTCTCTCTCTCTCTCTCTCTCTCTCTCTCTCTCTCTCTCTCTCTCTCTCTCTCTCTGTCTCTCTCTCTCTCTCTCTTTCCATTTCCTAACGTTGTTCCATTTTACTTGACCTTGTTTTGACTTACTGTAATCTCAACGTTAGAAAAAGAAACCCAATGAGTGTCTAGACCCCAGTCGTTCTCCTGTTGTTATAAAACCCTAAACCTTGGCGGATCAAAGCTCTGAAACTGATGACCTAGGTGACATACATACTGAACAGACAAATGCCTACGTCCGGGGTTAGAAAGGTGTGAACAGGGAGTTTTCAAGGAGTGATTTGCTGTGCTGATATATACAGTAACTCTTTAGTAGGTCAGTCATGATCAGTCAGAAATAGAGGAAGGACTAAAAACAACAAAAAAATAACTATTGTAAAATAGATTGTGAATGTAAAGTGTGTATAAGATGTATAAACTGAAGGTAGAAGTATTTATTAGTTTACTCCAACTGGGGGATCGGCGGAAGGGTTTGTGGGGAATAATAATAAAGGTATATTCTTTAAAAAAGTATGTATGTCTATATAGGTATATGTATATATGTGTATATCTATATAGGTATGTATATATATATGTGTATCTGTATATCTATATAGGTATGTCTATATAGGTATGTGTATGTATATATGTGTGTGTATATAGATATATATATATATATATATATATATATATATATATATATATATATATATATATATATATATATATATATGTATATGTATGTCTGTATAGGTATGTGTATATGTATGTCTATATAGGTATGTCTATATAGGTATGTGTATATATGTGTATATGTATGTCTATATAGGTATATGTATGTATATATGTGTATATGTATGTCTATATAGGTATGTGTATATATGTGTATATGTATGTCTATATAGGTATGTATATATGTGTATCTGTATATCTATATAGGTATGTCTATATGTATGTCTATATAGGTATGTGTATGTATATATGTATATATGTGTATCTGTATATCTATATAGGTATGTCTATATAGGTATGTGTATGTATATATGTGTGTATATATATATATATATATATATATATATATATATATAGGTATGTGTATGTGTATATGTGTGTGTATATATGTGTGTGTATATATATATATATATATATATATATATATATATATATGTGTATGTCTATATGTGTATATATATGTCTATATAGGTATGTGTATGTATATATGTGTATATGTATGTCTATATAGGTATGTGTATATATATGTCTATATAGGTATGTGTATGTATATATGTGTATATATATGTCTATATAGGTATGTGTATGTATGTGTATATATATATATGCATGTGTGTATGGATATATATATTTACCACAAAAATATATGGGGTAATGGAAATGATGCAGACAATTACATTGATGGAACCAATATTCTTTCCACAATCTTTAGCTGATTCCACCCTTTAAAAAATTTTTTTTAAATAAAATCCTGTCTGAGGGTTGATGAGAGGCGAACTGCTCAAGAGTTTTTATGAGAAATATTACCGATGACGAAGAAATTCCAGATTTTCCCCATAATCAAGTAATCATTCAGCTCAGACACCAATACCCTACAAGACATGCCACCAGGGGTCTCTTCACAGGCCCCAAGTCTAAAATGAATTCACAGCAGCGCACAGTTCTACACAGAACCATGATCGCATGAAACTACAAATACTCAAGCAAATAGTCAAATTTACTTTAAAAAACGGATTAAAAAATTACTCATATGAGAGGACACACACACACAGACACACGAACAAACATTATTTTTTTTTTGTTGAATTGTTTTGTATTAGTTTTTTAGTTGTATTGTTTGTATATCATTATATTTCAAATGTGTCTAGTGAACAAAATTATAAACACAACATGTAAAGTGTTGGTCCCACGTTTCATGAAATAAAAGATCCCTGTCATTTTCTTGACTGCAGTCATAAGCCCCATAATAGACTCCCTTTGGAGTGTTCTCATCATGGATGAGCGAGCGCTTGGCTGTTATGAACAGAGTGCCGGTGGGGTTATGCTATGGACAGGCATAAGCTATGGACAATGACCACAATTGCATTTTATCGATGGCAATTTGAATGCACAGAGATACCGTGACGAGATCCTGGGGCCCGTTGTCGTGACATTCATCCGCCGCAATCACCTCATGTTTCAGCATGATAAAGCACGTTCCCATGTCACAAGGATCTGTACACAATTCCTGGAATCTGCCATTGAGCATGTTTGGGATGCTCTGGATTGATGTGTGCGACTTTTGGCCTTCCTGTGACATCGGGTGCTGTAGGTGTCCTGGAGGGAAGGTAGTTTGCCCCCGGTGATGTGTTGTGCAGACAACACTACACTCTGTAGAGCCCTGCAGTTGTGGGTGGTGCAGTTGCCGTACCAGACGGTGATACAACCCGACAGGATGTTCTCGATTGTGCATCTGTAAAAGTTTGTGAGGGTTTTAGGTGACAAGCCACATTTCCTGAGGTTTGTGCTTTCTTCACAACGCTGTCTGTGTGGGTGGACCATTTCAGTTTGTCTGTGATGTGTATGCTGAGGAACTAAAAACTTTCCACCTTCTCCACTGCTGTCCCGTTGATGCGGATAGGGGGCTGCTCCCTCTGCTGTTTCCTGAAGTCCACGATCATCTCCTTTGTTTTGTTGACATTGAGTGAGAGGTTATTTTCTTGACACCACATTCCGAGGGCCCTCACCTCCTCCCTGTAGGTCGTCTCGTCATTGTTGGTAATCAAGCCTAACACTGTAGTGTCGTCTGCAAACTTGATGATTGAGTTGGAGGCGTGCATGGCCACGCAGGCATGGGTGAACAGGGAGTACAGGAGAGGGCTGATAATGCACCCTTGTGGGGCCCCAGTGTTGAGGATCAGTGGGTGGAGATGTTTTTTTCCTACCCTCACCACCTGGGGGCGGCCCGTCAGAAAGTACAGGGCGGAGTCAAGACCCAGGGTCACGGGCTTAATGATGAGTTTGGAGGGTACTACAGTGTTGAATGTTAAGCTGTTGTCAATGAACAGCATTCTTACATAGGTATTCCTCTTGTCCAGATGGGATAGGGCAGTGTGCAGTGTGATGTCGACTGCATCGTCTGTGGACCTGTTGGGGCCGTATGCAAATTGGAGTGAGTCTAGGGCAGGGCAGTATACTATATACCAACCCCTATGGGCCCTGGTCTAAAGTAGTATACTATATACCAACCCCTATGGGTCCTGGTCTATAGTAGTATACTATATACCAACCCCTATGGGTCCTGGTCTATAGTATACTATATACCAACCCCTATGGGTCCTGGTCTATAGTAGTATACTATATACCAACCCCTATGGGTCCTGGTCTATAGTAGTATACTATATACCAACCCCTATGGGTCCTGGTCTATAGTATACTATATACCAATCCCTATGAGCCCTGGTCTACAGTAGTATACTATATGCCAACCCCTATGGGTCCTGGTCTACAGTAGTATACTATATACCAACCCCTAAGAGTCCTGGTCTATAGTAGTATACTATATGCCAACCCCTATGGGTCCTGGTCTATAGTAGTATACTATATGCCAACCCCTATGGGTCCTGGTCTATAGTAGTATACTATATGCCAACCCCTATGGGTCCTGGTCTATAGTAGTATACTATATGCCAACCCCTATGGGTCCTGGTCTATAGTATACTATATACCAACCCCTATGGGTCCTGGTCTACAGTAGTATACTATATACCAACCCCTATGGGTCCTGGTCTATAGTATACTATATACCAACCCCTATGGGTCCTGGTCTACAGTAGTATACTATATACCAACCCCTATGGGTCCTGGTCTAAAGTAGTATACTATATACCAATCCCTATGAGCCCTGGTCTACAGTAGTATACTATATACCAACCCCTATGGGCCCTGGTCTACAGTAGTATACTATATACCAACCCCTATGGGTCCTGGTCTATAGTATACTATATACCAACCCCTATGGGTCCTGGTCTACAGTAGTATACTATATACCAACCCCTATGGGTCCTGGTCTATAGTAGTATACTATATACCAACCCCTATGAGCCCTGGTCTATAGTATACTATATACCAACCCCTATGGGCCCTGGTCTACAGTAGTATACTATATACCAACCCCTAAGGGTCCTGGTCTACAGTAGTATACTATATACCAACCCCTATGGGTCCTGGTCTATAGTAGTATACTATATACCAACCCCTATGGGTCCTGGTCTATAGTAGTATACTATATACCAACCCCTATGGGTCCTGGTCTACAGTAGTATACTATATACCAACCCCTATGGGTCCTGGTCTATAGTATACTATATACCAACCCCTATGGGTCCTGGTCTATAGTATACTATATACCAACCCCTATGGGTCCTGGTCTACAGTAGTATACTACATACCAACCCCTAAGGGTCCTGGTCTACAGTAGTATACTATATACCAACCCCTATGGGTCCTGGTCTATAGTATACTATATACCAACCCCTATGGGTCCTGGTCTACAGTAGTATACTACATATCAGGGGTGCACAGTTAGCATTCAGAGAGGTCCAGTGACTAACCTTTTCTCCCTTCCAAAGGTTCAAACCATTAAATTGTCTAACGTGAGCTATGATTTGGGGTCATATGTAGTTCTTGTATATGTATAGCTAATAAACAAAGTACTACATTACAATGACATTTCAACAATATTTATTGCACATTTTCAATGCAGACACATTAAACATACATATGGAGCCGAATCATAAGCAAAAGTGGACCTGTCACAAATGTTCTCATTCCAAGCAGAACAAGACTGCATCGTCACAAATGTTCTCATTCCAAGCAGAACAAGACTGCATCGTCACAAATGTTCTCATTCCAAGCAGAACAAGACTGCATCGTCACAAATGTTCTCATTCCAAGCAGAACAAGACTGCATCGTCACAAATGTTCTCATTCCAAGCAGAACAAGACTGCATCGTCACAAATGTTCTCATTCCAAGCAGAACAAGACTGCATCGTCACAAATGTTCTCATTCCAAGCAGAACAAGACTGCATCGTCACAAATGTTCTCATTCCAAGCAGAACAAGACTGCATCGTCACAAATGTTCTCATTCCAAGCAGAACAAGACTGCATCGTCACAAATGTTCTCATTCCAAGCAGAACAAGACTGCATCGTCACAAATGTTCTCATTCCAAGCAGAACAAGACTGCATCGTCACAAAGAAAATTAACAAAAGTTGCCTGTTTCTGAAAAAGGTGCTTTGATTTTTGAACAAATTCGAAACAACATGTTTAATATTTATCTTTCCTACTCTCTCCCACTTCACAACTCCATCTCTCTTCTTTAGTGAGAGAAATTGTCTGTTTCTTGCCCTGCCAGTAATTTGAACCTTGGCTGGAGTCAGTGTCATTCTCGTACACATGTGTAGGTGCTGATTGGTGAGTCTAGAACGGTACCTATCTGTTAATGATGTTCATAGTGGAGACAGTAGATGCACAGCTGTATGTGGAGCCAAACATGGTCGAGGTGTGTACTGCTACTGTTAGAACAGGGAACACAGTCTCAAACACAGCCTGATAGGGTCATGATCAGTTAGCTGGTTAGACCAGGAGAACACAGTCTGACACAGCCTGATAGGGTCATGATCAGTTAGTTGGTTAGACCAGGAGAACACAGCCTGATAGGGTCGTGATCAGTTAGCTGGTTAGACCAGGGAACAGTCTGACACAGCCTGATAGGGTCATGATCAGTTAGCTGGTTAGACCAGGGAACAGTCTGACACAGCCTGATAGGGTCATGATCAGTTAGCTGGTTAGACCAGGAGAACACAGTCTGACACAGCCTGATAGGGTCATGATCAGTTAGCTGGTTAGACCAGGAGAACACAGCCTGATAGGGTCATGATCAGTTAGTTGGTTAGACCAGGAGAACACAGTCTCAAACACAGCCTGATAGGGTCATGATCAGTTAGTTGGTTAGACCAGGAGAACACAGTCTGACACAGCCTGATAGGGTCATGATCAGTTAGCTGGTTAGACCAGGAGAACACAGTCTCAGACACAGCCTGCAGCCAGGAAGGGTCATGATCAGTTAGTTCAAAGTGCTCTCTTAGTGCAACATTTGCTTGCAGATCAATCAGTTCCATCTGTAGAGATCCAGCATGTGCCCACTTGAAGGTCTGTGTCTCCTCCTTTGAAAATCCCCTGACATCTGTAATGAGGAATGGATTCTCAATTAGAAGAAGGAGCTGCTGTCCAAGGCTGAAGCTGTCAAAACAATTTTGTTGAAGTTTCCGATCAGCTTATCTCTAGTCAACATGAGGAGAAACATCCCTCTCACCCTGACTCTGTTCCTGCACTTTTGGTATGTGTGCAACGTCTCCTTGAAGATCTTCCATGAACACTTCCAGTTTCCTCTGGAAGGAGCGGACAGATGTCATCAAATCACAAACTAAATCGTTCTTGCCCTGTAGTTTCATGTTGAGCTCATTAAGGTGTGATGTGATGTCTACCAAAAAAGCAACAATATCCATATTCAATATCCAGTGAATGCGAGAGGACTCTGGTGGGCCGATCATACTGGGCTTTGAGTTTGTTTATTTTATGCGTGTCCTCACCTCAGACTCTTGTGGATATGTTTGCTCAAAAGATCTGTGCTTTGTCTCGCAGTGGCGCTTCACGTTGGCACTTTTTTAAATTAGAGCCACGGTCTCTGAACATATCAGGCAGAGTGGTTGGACACTCGCTGGGGGAAGGATGAAGGCATGTTTGTCTGTCCACTCCTCTTTGAAAGCTACAGTGGTTGGACCATTCTATAATTTCTTTATAATTTCATGCATTGTAAACATTCACTTTGATTGGCTGAGTTTCGTGAAGTGATTTAAATAACGCATGTGATTGGACAACACACAGTAGTATGGGGCGCTGTCTGGGACCTTCCCAGCTGCGCTGAGCCAGCGCAGTGGGAGTACATTGAAAAAAAGGTTGCTTCATCAGTATTTCATTTAACAATTATTTATGAGAAATGTATCGAGGTACAGATAGAACCTTCACTCTGTCCCAACCCGGAGGTCCGCAAATTGTGCACCTCTGGTCTAGGGTATTAGGTAGGGTGAAGGTGATGTGATCCTTGACTAGTCTCTCAAAGCACTTCATGATGACGGAAGTGAGTGCTATGGGGCGATAGTCATTTAGTTCAGTTACCTTAGCTTTCTTGGGAACAGGAACAATGGTGGCCATCTTGAAGCATGTGGGGATAGCAGACTGGGATAAGGACTGATTGAATATGTCTGTAAACACACCAGCCAGCTGGTCTGCGCTCTGAGGACGCGGCTGGGGATGCCGTCTGGGCCTGCAGCCTTACGAGGGTTAACACGTTTAAATGTTTTACTCATGTCGGCCACAGAAAAGGTGAGCCTACAGCCTTTGGTAGCGGGCCGTGTCGGTGGCACTGTATTGTCCTCAAAGCACGCAAAGAAGTTGGTTAATTTGTCTGGGAGCAAGACGCTGATGTCCATGACGTGGCTGGTTTTCTTGTTTTAGTCCGTGATTGTCTGTAGACCCTGCCACATACATCTCGTGTTTGAGCTGTTGAATTGCGACTGGACTTTGTCTCTATACTGTCACGCCTTGGTCTTAGTATTTTCTGTTTTAGTTTATTAGTTAGTCAGGCCAGGGTGTGACATGGGTTCATTATGTATTGTAGTTTCTTATTGGGGTTTGTAGTATTTGGGATTGTAGCTGATTAGGGGTGTGTGTGTTTAATAGGTTTGGCTGCCTGAGGCGGTTCTCAATCAGAGTCAGGTGATTCTCGTTGTCTCTGATTGGGAACCGTATTTAGGTAGCCTGGTTTTCGCTTTGCATTTCGTGGGTGATTGTTCCTGTCTCTGTGTTAGTTTCACCAGTCAGGCTGTAATAGGTTTCACGTTCTGTTTGTTGTTTTGTATTTATTTTGTTATTCATGTATAGTTCGTTTTGTTTGTTTCACTATTAAACATGAGTAACCTACACGCTGCATTTCGGTCCGACTTTCCTTCGACAAAAGAAGAACGCCGTTACATATACTGACGCTTTGCTTGTTTGATTGCCTTGCGGAGGGAATAGCTGCACTGTTTGTATTCGGTCATGTTTCTAGTCGCCTTGCCATGATTAAATGCAGTGGTTCGTGGTTTTAGTTTTGCGAGAATGCTGCCAACTATCCACCATTTCTGGTTAGGGAAGGTTTTAATACTCACAGTGGGTACAACATCTCCTATACACTTCCTAATAAATTCACTTACAGAGTCAGCGTACACGTCGATGTTATTGTCTGAGGCTACCTTGAACAAATCCCAGTCCACGTGGTCGAAGCAATCTTGAAGCGTGAATCCGATTGGTCAGACCATCGTTGTGTCTGTGTTTGTGTTACTTCACTTCGTCCCCGCTGTTCCATAAGCTGTATTCATGTTACTTCATGTGGAATAGAGTTCCATGTATTCATGGTTCTATGTAGTTCTGTGGAATAGAGAGTTCTATGTAGTCATGTCTCTATGTAGTACTGTGGAATATAGTTCCATGTAGTCAGGGCTCTATGTAGTACTGTGGAATAGAGTTCCATGTAGTCAGGGCTCTATGTAGTACTGTGGAATAGAGTTCCATGTAGTCATGGCTCTATGTAGTACTGTGGAATAGAGTTGCATGTAGTCAGGGCTCTATGTAGTACTGTGGAATATAGTTCCATATAGTCATGGCTCTATGTAGTACTGTGGAATAGAGTTCCATGTAGTCATGGCTCTATGTAGTACTGTGGAATAGAGTTCCATGTAGTCATGGCTCTATGTAGCACTGTGGAATAGAGTTCTATGTAGTCATGGCTCTATGTAGTACTGTGGAATAGAGTTCCATGTAGTCATGGCTCTATGTAGTACTGTGGAATAGAGTTCCATGTAGTCATGGCTCTATGTAGTACTGTGGAATAGAGTTCCATGTAGTCATGGCTCTATGTAGTACTGTGGAATAGAGTTCCATGTAGTCATGGCTCTATGTAGTACTGTGGAATAGAGTTCCATGTAGTCATGGCTCTATGTAGTACTGTGGAATAGAGTTCCATGTAGTCAGGGCTCTATGTAGTACTGTGGAATAGAGTTCCATGTAGTCAGGGCTCTATGTAGTACTGTGGAATAGAGTTCCATGTAGTCAGGGCTCTATGTAGTACTGTGGAATATAGTTCCATGTAGTCAGGGCTCTACATTTACATTACATTTAAGTCATTTAGCAGACGCTCTTATCCAGAGCGACTTACAAATTGGTGAATTCACCTTCTGACATCAGTGGAACAGCCACTTTACAATAGTGCATCTAAATCATTTAAGGGGGGTGAGAAGGATTGCTTTATCCTATCCTAGGTATTCCTTGAAGAGGTGGGGTTTCAGGTGTCTCCGGAAGGTGGTGATTGACTCCGCTGTCCTGGCGTCGTGGGGGAGTTTGTTCCACCATTGGGGGCCAGAGCAGCGAACAGTTTTGACTGGGCTGAGCGGGAACTGTACTTCCTCAGTGGTAGGGAGGCGAGCAGGCCAGAGGTGGATGAACGCAGTGCCCTTGTTTGGGTGTAGGGCCTGATCAGAGCCTGGAGGTACTGCGGTGCCGTTCCCCTCACAGCTCCGTAGGCAAGCACCATGGTCTTGTAGCGGATGCGAGCTTCAACTGGAAGCCAGTGGAGAGAGCGGAGGAGCGGGGTGACGTGAGAGAACTTGGGAAGGTTGAACACCAGACGGGCTGCGGCGTTCTGGATGAGTTGTAGGGGTTTAATGGCACAGGCAGGGAGCCCAGCCAACAGCGAGTTGCAGTAATCCAGACGGGAGATGACAAGTGCCTGGATTAGGACCTGCGCCGCTTCCTGTGTGAGGCAGGGTCGTACTCTGCGGATGTTGTAGAGCATGAACCTACAGGAACGGGCCACCGCCTTGGTGTTAGTTGAGAACGACAGGGTGTTGTCCAGGATCACTCCAAGGTTCTTAGCGCTCTGGGAGGAGGACACAATGGAGTTGTCAACCGTGATGGCGAGATCATGGAACGGGCAGTCCTTCCCCAGGAGGAAGAGCAGCTCCGTCTTGCCGAGGTTCAGCTTGAGGTGGTGATCCGTCATCCACACTGATATGTCTGCCAGACATGCAGAGATGCGATTCGCCACCTGGTCATCAGAAGGGGGAAAGGAGAAGATTAATTGTGTGTCATCTGCATAGCAATGATAGGAGAGACCATGTGAGGTTATGACAGAGCCAAGTGACTTGGTGTATAGCGAGAATAGGAGAGGGCCTAGAACAGAGCTCTGGGGGACACCAGTGGTGAGAGCGCGTGGCGAGGAGACAGATTCTCGCCACGCCACCTGGTAGGAGCGACCTGTCAGGTAGGACGCAATCCAAGCGTGGGCCGCACCGGAGATGCCCAACTCGGAGAGGGTGGAGAGGAGGATCTGATGGTTCACAGTGTCGAAGGCAGCCGATAGGTCTAGAAGGATGAGAGCAGAGGAGAGAGAGTTAGCTTTAGCAGTGCGGAGCGCCTCCGTGATACAGAGAAGAGCAGTCTCAGTTGAATGACTAGTCTTGAAACCTGACTGATTTGGATCAAGAAGGTCATTCTGAGAGAGATAGCGGAGAGCTGGCCAAGGACGGCACGTTCAAGAGTTTTGGAGAGAAAAGAAAGAAGGGATACTGGTCTGTAGTTGTTGACATCGGAGGGATCGAGTGTAGGTTTTTTCAGAAGGGGTGCAACTCTCGCTCTCTTGAAGACGGAAGGGACGTAGCCAGCGGTCAGGGATGAGTTGATGAGCGAGGTGAGGTAAGGGAGAAGGTCTCCGGAAATGGTCTGGAGAAGAGAGGAGGGGATAGGGTCAAGCGGGCAGGTTGTTGGGCGGCCGGCCGTCACAAGAAGCGAGATTTCATCTGGAGAGAGAGGGGGAGAAAGAGGTCAGAGCACAGGGTAGGGCAGTGTGATCAGAACCAGCGGTGTCGTTTGACTTAGCAAACGAGGATCGGATGTCGTCGACCTTCTTTTCAAAATGGTTGACGAAGTCATCTGCAGAGAGGGAGGAGGGGGGGAGGGGAGGAGGATTCAGGAGGGAGGAGAAGGTGGCAAAGAGCTTCCTAGGGTTAGAGGCAGATGTTTGGAATTTAGAGTGGAAGAAAGTGGCTTTAGCAGCAGAGACAGAGGAGGAAAATGTAGAGAGGAGGGAGTGAAAGGATGCCAGGTCCGCAGGGAGGCGAGTTTTCCTCCATTTCCGCTCGGCTGCCCGGAGCACTGTTCTGTGAGCTCGCAATGAGTCGTCGAGCCACAGAGCGGGGGAGGGGAGGACCGAGCCGGCCTGGAGGATAGGGGACATAGAGAGTCAAAGGATGCAGAAAGGGAAGAGAGGAGGGTTGAGGAGGCAGAATCAGGAGATAGGTTGGAGAAGGTATGAGCAGAGGGAAGAGATGATAGGATGGAAGAGGAGAGAGTAGCGGGGGAGAGAGAGCGAAGGTTGGGACGGCGCGATACCATCCGAGTAGGGGCAGTGTGGGAAGTGTTGGATGAGAGCGAGAGGGAAAAGGATACAAGGTAGTGGTCGGAGACTTGGAGGGGAGTTGCAATGAGGTTAGTGGAAGAACAGCATCTAGTAAAGATGAGGTCGAGCGTATTGCCTGCCTTGTGAGTAGGGGGAAGGTGAGAGGGTGAGGTCAAAAGAGGAGAGGAGTGGAAAGAAGGAGGCAGAGAGGAATGAGTCAAAGGTAGATGTGGGGAGGTTAAAGTCGCCCAGGACTGTGAGAGGTGAGCCGTCCTCAGGAAAGGAGCTTATCAAGGCATCAAGCTCATTGATGAACTCTCCGAGGAACCTGGAGGGCGATAAATAATAAGGATGTTAAGCTTGAAAGGGCTGGTAACTGTGACAGCATGGAATTCAAAGGAGGCGATAGACAGATGGGTAAGGGGAGAAAGAGAGAATGACCACTTGGGAGAGATGAGGATCCCGGTGCCACCACCCCGCTGACCAGAAGCTCTCGGGGTGTGCGAGAACACGTGGGCGGACGAAGAGAGAGCAGTAGGAGTAGCAGTGTTGTCTGTAGTGATCCATGTTTCCGTCAGTGCCAAGAAGTCGAGGGACTGGAGGGAGGCATAGGCTGAGATGAACTCTGCCTTGTTGGCCGCAGATCGGCAGTTCCAGAGGCTACCGGAGACCTGGAACTCCACGTGGGTCGTGCGCGCTGGGACCACCAGATTAGGGTGGCCGCGGCCACGCGGTGTGGAGCGTTTGTATGGTCTGTGCAGAGAGGAGAGAACAGGGATAGATAGACACATAGTTGACAGGCTACAGAAGAGGCTACGCTAATGCAAAGGAGATTGGAATGACAAGTGGACTACACTTATCGAATGTTCAGAACGTTAAGCTTACGCAGCAAGAATCTTATTGACTAAAATGATTGAAATGATACAGTACTGCTGGAGTAGGCTAGCTGGCAGTGGCTACGTTGTTGACACTACACTAATCAAGTCGTTCCGTCGAGTGTAATAGTTTCTACAGTGCTGCTATTCGGGGCTAGCTGGCTAGCTAGCAGGTTGATTGCGTTACGTTACCTTAAAAGAACGACAATAGCTGGCTAGCTAACCTAGAAAATCGCTCCAGACTACACAATTGTCTTAGATACAAAGACGGCTATGTAGCTAGCTAGCTACGATCAAACAAATCAAACCGTTGTACTGTAATGAAGTGAAATGAAAATGTGATACTACCTGTGGAGCGAGGCGGAATGTTGACCGGGTTGTTGAAGTTCAAATCGGAAGACGTTGGCTAGCTGTTGGCTAGCTAGCTAGCAGTAACTCCTACGTTAAGGACGACAAGTAGCTGGCTAGCTAACCTCGGTAAATTAAGATAATCACTCTAAGTCTACACACTCTAAACTACACAATTACCTTGGATACGAAGACAGCAAAGACAACTATGTAGCTAGCTAACACTACACTAATCGAGTCGTTGAGTGTAATAGTTTCTACAGTGCTAGTGGACGTTAGCTAGCTGCTGGGCAGATACGTTAGGACGACGAAATACGATAATTACGCAATTATCTTTGATACAAAGACGGCTATGTAGCTAGCTAAGAAGAAGTTGCTAAGATTAGACAAATCAAACCGTTGTACTATAATGAAATGTAATGAAAAGTTATACTACCTGCGGACCGAAGTGTAGATGCGACCGCTCGCTCCAACCCGGAACCTACTGTGGAATAGAGTTCCATGTAGTCATGGCTCTATGTAGTACTGTGGAATAGAGTTCTATGTAGTCATGGCTCTATGTAGTACTGTGGAATAGAGTTCCATGTAGTCATGGCTCTATGTAGTACTGTGGAATAGAGTTCTATGTAGTCATGGCTCTATGTAGTACTGTGGAATAGAGTTCCATGTAGTCATGGCTCTATGTAGTACTGTGGAATAGAGTTCCATGTAGTCATGGCTCTATGTAGTACTGTGGAATAGAGTTCCATGTAGTCATGGCTCTATGTAGTACTGTGGAATAGAGTTCCATGTAGTCAGGGCTCTATGTAGTACTGTGGAATAGAGTTCCATGTAGTCAGGGCTCTATGTAGTACTGTGGAATAAAGTTCCATGTAGTAATGTCTCAATGTAGTACTGTGAGCCTCCCATAGTCTGTTCTGGACTTGGGGACTGTGAAGAGACCTTCTTGTGGTATGTCTTGTGGGTTATGCATGGATGCATTCAACATGTCAATACCTCTCATAAATACAAGTAAAGTGAAGTGAATTTCTCTTCCACTTTCAGCCAGGAGGGATTGACATGCATTATATTAGTATTATCTATCTGTGTACATCCAAGGGCCAACAACAGCAGTTCTTTGTTAAGAATTGCAGTCATTTCAGTCTGTAGTAGCTGACATGTATAGTGTTGAGTCATCCACATACATAGACACTCTGGCTTTACTCAAAGCCAGTGGCATGTCGTTAGTAAAGATTTAACAAAGTAATCGGCCTAGACAGATGCCCTGGGGAATTCCTGATTCTAACTGGATTATGTTGGAGAGGATTCCATTAAAGAACACCCCCTGTGTTCTGTAAGACAGGTAACTCTTTATCCACATTATAGCAGGGGGTGTAAAGCCATAACACATTCTAGAACACCCTCTGTGTTCTGTTAGACAGGTAACTCTTTATCCACATTATAGCAGGGGGTGTTAAGCCATAACACATTCTAGAACACCCTCTGTGTTCTGTTAGACAGGTAACTCTTTATCCACATTATAGCAGGGGGTGTAAAGCCATAACACATTCGTTTTTCCAGCAGCAGACTATGATCAATAATGTTAAAAGCCACACTGAAGTCTAACAAAACAGCTCCCACAATCTTTTTATCCTCAATTTCTCTCAGCCAGTCATCAGTCATTTGTGTAAGTGCTGTGCTTGTTTAATATGCTTTCTTATAAGTCCTTCCCTGACTTGCCTAGTTAAATAAAGGTTAAATAAAATAAATACAAATAAGCATGCTGAAAGTCTGTTGTCAATTTGTTAATGTAAAATACCATTGTATCTGGTCAAACACCATTTTTTCCAGAAGTTTACTAAGGGTTGGTAACAGGTTGATTGGTCGGCTATTTGAGCCAGTAAAGGGGGCTTTATTATTCTTAGGAAGCTAAATGACTCAAGCTTCCCTCCAGGACTGAGGACACACTCTCTAGTCGGCTTACATTGAAGACGTGGCAAATAGGAGTGGTAATATCGTCCACTATTATCCTCAGTCATTCTCCATCCAGATTGTCAGACCCAGGGGGCTTGTCATTGTTGCTAGACAACAATCTTTTTTTTCATTTCTTCCACACTCACTTTACGGAATTCAAAATTACAATGCTTATCTTTTTTTTCATAATTTAGTCAGATATAATTGGTATTGTTTTTTAATTCAGTTTAGTCACATGATTTCTCAATTTCAAATGCGTTTTCCAATTGGTTGTGCAGCCAGACTTATTTGCCATTCCTTTTGTCTCATCCTTCTCAACCACCTCATCAATCCATTTGGGATTTAACCATTTTTACAGTCATTTTCCTAAAGGGTTCGTGCTTATTAGTATCTGGACTAATCAATGCACCATCTGGTTACTCCTGATTACACACCATGGACCAACAAATATTCTTTACATCAACAACATAGGAATCACTACAAAACGTCCTGTATGACCTCTGATACACTATATTAAGCCCAGCCTTTGGAACTTTGGTTTTCCTAGATATGGCTACTGTATTGTGATCACTACATCCGATGAATCTGGATACCGCTTTCAAACTAATTTCTGGAGCATCAGTAAAGATGTGATCGATACATATTGATGATTTCATTCCTGTGCTGTTTGTAACTACCCTGGTAGGTTGACTGATAACCTGAACCAGGTTGCAAGCGTTGGTTACAGTTTGAAGCTTTTTCTTAAGTGGGCACCTTGATGAAAGCCAGTCAATATTTAAATATCTGGGGATCCAATTTAACGCACACAACAGAATACTGTCTGAGTGTGAGGAAGCAGACAACAGAATACTGTCTGATTGTGAGGAAGCAGACAACAGAATACTGTCTCTATGACTGAGAGGAAGCAGACAACAGAATACTGTCTCTATGACTGAGAGGAAGCAGACAACAGAATATTGTCTCTATGACTGAGAGGAAGCAGACAACAGAATACTGTCTCTATGACTGAGAGGAAGCAGACAACAGAATACTGTCTCTATGACTGAGAGGAAGCAGACAACAGAATATTGTCTGATTGTGAGGAAGCAGACAACAGAATACTGTCTCTATGACTGAGAGGAAGCAGACAACAGAATACTGTCTCTATGACTGAGAGGAAGCAGACAACAGAATACTGTCTCTATGACTGAGAGGAAGCAGACAACAGAATACTGTCTCTATGACTGAGAGGAAGCAGACAACAGAATACTGTCTCTATGACTGAGAGGAAGCAGACAACAGAATACTGTCTCTATGACTGAGAGGAAGCAGACAACAGAATACTGTCTCTATGACTGAGAGGAAGCAGACAACAGAATACTGTCTCTATGACTGAGAGGAAGCAGACAACAGAATACTGTCTCTATGACTGAGAGGAAGCAGACAACAGAATATTGTCTCTATGACTGTGAGGAAGCAGACAACAGAATACTGTCTCTATGACTGAGAGGAAGCAGACAACAGAATATTGTCTCTATGACTGTGAGGAAGCAGACAACAGAATACTGTCTCTATGACTGAGAGGAAGCAGACAACAGAATATTGTCTCTATGACTGAGAGGAAGCAGACAACAGAATACTGTCTGATTGTGAGGAAGCAGACAGCAGAATACTGTCTCTATGACTGAGAGGAAGCAGACAACAGAATACTGTCTCTATGACTGAGAGGAAGCAGACAACAGAATACTGTCTCTATGACTGAGAGGAAGCAGACAACAGAATACTGTCTCTATGACTGTGAGGAAGCAGACAACAGAATACTGTCTCTATGACTGAGAGGAAGCAGACAACAGAATACTGTCTCTATGACTGTGAGGAAGCAGACAACAGAATACTGTCTCTATGACTGAGAGGAAGCAGACAACAGAATACTGTCTCTATGACTGAGAGGAAGCAGACAACAGAATACTGTCTCTATGACTGAGAGGAAGCAGACAACAGAATACTGTCTCTATGACTGAGAGGAAGCAGACAACAGAATACTGTCTCTATGACTGAGAGGAAGCAGACAACAGAATACTGTCTCTATGACTGAGAGGAAGCAGACAACAGAATATTGTCTCTATGACTGTGAGGAAGCAGACAACAGAATACTGTCTCTATGACTGAGAGGAAGCAGACAACAGAATATTGTCTCTATGACTGTGAGGAAGCAGACAACAGAATACTGTCTCTATGACTGAGAGGAAGCAAACAACAGAATACTGTCTCTATGACTGAGAGGAAGCAGACAACAGAATACTGTCTCTATGACTGTGAGGAAGCAGACAACAGAATACTGTCTCTATGACTGAGGGGAAGCAGACAACAGAATACTGTCTCTATGACTGAGAGGAAACAGACAACAGAATACTGTCTCTATGACTGAGGGGAAGCAGACAACAGAATACTGTCTCTATGACTGAGAGGAAGCAGACAACAGAATACTGTCTCTATGACTGAGAGGAAGCAGACAACAGAATACTGTCTCTATGACTGAGAGGAAGCAGACAACAGAATACTGTCTCTATGACTGAGAGGAAGCAGACAACAGAATACTGTCTCTATGACTGAGAGGAAGCAGACAACAGAATACTGTCTCTATGACTGAGAGGAAGCAGACAGAGGTGGATCAGATGGCAGAGTCTGACAGAGTCTGAAATGGCACCCTGGGAGGTAGACACTGTCCACCCACTCCTCTCTATCCAGGTCACAGAAACTGCTGATCGCTTTCTCAGAACAACTCAGCATTACTCAGTCAAGAGACTGAAAACAAAAACGAAATTATGGAGACACCATCAGAGGCAAATAAAATTGTATTGGTCACATACACATATTTATCAGATGTTAATGCGGGTGTAGTTAAATGTTTGTGTTCCTAGCTCCAACAGTGCAGTAGTTTCTAACAATTCACAACAATACACACATCTAAAACTTAAAGAATGGAATTAAGAAATATATAAATATTAAATTGAGCAATGTCATAGTGGCATTGACTCAAATATAGTATAATAGAATACAGTATATACAGTACCAGTCAAAAGTTTGGACACCGACTCATTCAAGGGTTTTTATTCATTTGTACTATTTTCTACATTGTAGAATAATAGTGAAGACATTATAACTATGAAATAACACATATGGAATCATGTAGCAACCAAAAAAGTGTTAAACAAATCAAAATATATTTTAGATTCTTCAAAGTAGCCACCCTTTGCCTTGATGACAGCTTTGCACACCCTTGGCATTCTCTCAACCAGCTTCATGAGGAATGCTTTTCCAACAGTCCTTGAGGAGTTCCCACATATACTGAGCCCTTGTTGGCTGCTTTTCCTTCACTCTGCGGTCCAACTCATCCCAAACAATCTCAATTGGGTTGAGGTCAGGTGATTGTGAAGGCCAGGACATCTGATGCAGCACTCCATCACCCTCCATCTTGGTCAAATAGCCCTTACACAGCCTGGAGGTGTGTTGGGTCATTGTCCTGTTGAAAAACAAATTATAGTGGACTAAGCGCAAATCAGATGGGATGGCGTATCGCTGCAGAATTCTGTGGTAGCCATGCTGGTTAAGTTTGCCTTGAATTATAAATAAATCACCAACATTGTCAACAGCAAATCATCCCCACACCATTACACCTCCTCTTCCATGCTTCACGGTGGGAACCACACATGCGGAGATCATCCGTTCACCTACTATGCGTCTCACAAAGACACGGCGGTTTGAACCAAAAATCTCAAATTTGGACTCATCAGACCAAACTGTCAGGATTTGGCCAGGGTTGTTCCGGGTTTTGGTCAGTAGATGCCCCCATTGTGCTTTTTTCCCTTGATCCCCATTAATTATTTGCACCTGTGCCTCGTTTCCTCTAATTGTATTTAAACCCTTAGTTTCCCTCAGTTCTGTGCTCTGTGTTTGTATGTTAGCACCCTGCCCTAGTGGTCTGTGTACTCTTGTCGATTCCGGGTGACGCTCTTGTGGTATTCTGTTTTTTTGTTTTTGGTTATTTTTTGTGAGTTTCTTTTGAGGCCTTTTTGTGCTTTTCCTTCCACCTTTTGGATTTGCCATTTTTTGTATTTAAGGATTTTTTCTTTATTAAATACACCGTCTTAAGTACTGCTGTGTCTGCCTCATCTTCTGGGTTCTGCTGACTATTCGTGGCTCAGTTGGTTAAGTGACTGTTTCTCACTCCGGAGACCCAGGTTCGAAACCGGGTCCTGACACAAACGACAGATTTCCACCGGTCTAATGTCCATTGCTCGTGTTTCTTGGGCCAAGCAAGTCTCTTCTTATTATTGGTGTCCTTTGTAAGTGGTTTATTTGCAGCAATTAGACCATGAAGGCTTGATTCACACAGTCTCTTTTGAACAGTTGATGTTGAGATGTCTGTTACTTGAACTCTGAAGCATTTATCTGGTCTGCAATTTCTGTGGCTGGTAAATCTAATGAACTTATCCTCTGCAGCAGAGGTAACTCTGGGTCTTCCTTTCCTGTGGCGGTCCTCATGAGAGCCAGTTTCATCATAGCGCTTGATGGTGTGACTGCACTTTCAAAGTTCTTGAAATTTTCCAGATTGACTGACCTTCATGTCTTAAAGTAATGGACTGTCGTTTCTCTTTGCTTATTTGAGCTGTTCTTGCCATAACATGGACTTTTATCAAATAGAGCTATCTTCTGTATACCAACCATACCATCAACCATAACTGATTGAAATTCCACAAATTCACTTTTAACAAGGCACACCTGTTAATTGAAATGCATTCCAGGTGACTACCTCATGAAGCTGGTTGAGAGAATGCCAAGAGTGTGCAAAGCTGTCATCAAGGCAAAGGCTGGCTACTTTGAAGAATCTCAGATATAAAATATATTTTGATTTGTTTAACACTTTTTGGTTACTACATGATTCCATGTGTGTTATTTCATAGTTGTGATGTCTTCACTATTATTCTACAACATGGCTGTTATAGAATGTTGTAATGTCATGTTAATGGGGTTCTAACATGGCTGCTATAGAATGTTGTAATGTCATGTTAATGGGGTTCTAACATGGCTGTTATAGAATGTTGTAATGTCATGTTAATGGGGTTCTAACATGGCTGTTATAGAATGTTGTAGTGTCATGTTAATGGGGTTCTAACATGGCTGCTATAGAATGTTTTGGTGTCATAATGGGGTTCTAACATGGCTGTTATAGAATGTTGTAGTGTCATGTTAATGGGGTTCTGACATGGCTGTTATAGAATGTTGTAGTGTCATAATGGGGTTCTAACATGGCTGTTATAGAATGTTGTAGTGTCATGTTAATGGGGTTCTAACATGGCTGCTATAGAATGTTGTAGTGTCATGTTAATTCATAATGTAGAACCTGTTGTTTATGGCTCGAGATGAGTATTGTGTTTGATGGAAACTGCTGATATGATCCTGAAAACTAACAAAAAGAGGAAACTAAACACTTAAATAACACAGCTACATACAGAAGTGTTTTCAATAACACAGCTACATAGAGAAGTGTTTTAAATAACATAGCTACACACAGAAGGGTTTGTGTTATTTTTTACCCAATTTGTAAGTCGCTCTGGATAAGAGCGTCTGCTAAATGACTTAAATGTAATGTTAAATGTACTGTTCAACACCAGCATGACCCAAGCGAAGACAAAATAACTTGTCGATATGTAGGGAATCACTTTAAATCAAAGTGGACATTTGATATGAGCCTGAAATCCAGAAGTGTTTTGTGCTATCATTCCACTCCACAAAAAGTTAGCTCAAACAGACTGGCACCCAGGGTAACTTCACAGACTACTGTGAAAGAAATGTGCATTCTCAGGGGTATTCACCGATCTGAGAGAAGAGAGGCAGGATGTGGACCTGTAGATGGGTGATAGAGGGCAGGGTGTGGACCTGTAGATGGGAGATAGAGGGCAGGGTGTGGAACCTGTAGATGGGAGATAGAGGGCAGGGTGTGGAACCTGTAGATGGGAGATAGAGGGCAGGGTGTGGAACCTGTAGATGGGAGATAGAGGGCAGGATGTGGAACCTGTAGATGGGAGATAGAGGAGAGGGTGTGGAACCTGTAGATGGGTGATAGAGGGCAGGGTGAGGACCTGTAGATGGGAGATAGAGGGCAGGGTGAGGACCTGTAGATGGGAGATAGAGGGCAGGGTGAGGACCTGTAGATGGGAGATAGAGGGCAGGGTGAGGACCTGTAGATGGGAGATAGAGGGCAGGGTGTGGAACCTGTAGATGGGAGATAGAGGAGAGGGTGTGGAACCTGTAGATGGGAGATAGAGGGCAGGGTGTGGAACCTGTAGATGGGAGATAGAGGGCAGGGTGTGGAACCTGTAGATGGGAGATAGAGGGCAGGGTGTGGACCTGTAGATGGGAGATAGAGGAGAGGCAGGATGTGGAACCTGTAGATGGGAGATAGAGGGCAGGGTGTGGACCTGTAGATGGGAGATAGAGGGCAGGGTGTGGAACCTGTAGATGGGAGATAGGAGGGCAGGGTGTGGAACCTGTAGATGGGAGATAGAGGGCAGGGTGTGGACCTGTAGATGGGAGATAGAGGGCAGGGTGTGGAACCTGTAGATGGGAGATAGAGGGGCAGGGTGTGGACCTGTAGATGGGAGATAGAGGGCAGGGTGTGGAACCTGTAGATGGGAGATAGAGGGCAGGGTGTGGAACCTGTAGATGGGAGATAGAGGGCAGGGTGAGGACCTGTAGATGGGAGATAGAGGGCAGGGTGTGGAACCTGTAGATGGGAGATAGAGGGCAGGGTGAGGACCTGTAGATGGGAGATAGAGGGCAGGGTGTGGAACCTGTAGATGGGAGATAGAGGGCAGGGTGTGGAACCTGTAGATGGGAGATAGAGGGCAGGGTGTGGAACCTGTAGATGGGAGATAGAAGGCAGGGTGAGGACCTGTAGATGGGAGATAGAGGGCAGGGTGTGGAACCTGTAGATGGGAGATAGAGGAGAGGCAGGGTGTGGAACCTGTAGATGGGAGATAGAGGGCAGGGTGTGGAACCTGTAGATGGGAGATAGAGGGCAGGGTGTGGACCTGTAGATGGGAGATAGAGGGCAGGGTGTGGAACCTGTAGATGGGAGATAGAGGAGAGGCAGGGTGTGGACCTGTAGATGGGAGATAGAGGGCAGGGTGTGGAACCTGTAGATGGGAGATAGAGGAGAGGCAGGGTGTGGAACCTGTAGATGGGAGATAGAGGAGAGGCAGGGTGTGGACCTGTAGATGGGAGATAGAGGGCAGGGTGTGGACCTGTAGATGGGAGATAGATGAGAGGCAGGGTGTGGACCTGTAGATGGGAGATAGAGGAGAGGCAGTGTGTGGAACCTGTAGATGGGAGATAGAGAAGACAGGGTGTGGAACCTGTATATGGTAGATAGAGGTGAAGGAGAGGCAGGGTGTGGAACCTGTAGATGGTAGATAGAGGTGGAGGAGAGGCAGGGTGTGGAACCTGTAGATGGAAGATAGAGGGTAGGGTGTGGAACCTATAGATGGGAGATAGAGGGAAGGGTGTGGAACCTGTAGATGGGAGATAGAGGGTAGGGTGTGGAACCTGTAGATGGGACATAGAGAAGACAGGGTGTGGAACCTGTAGATGGTAGAGGTGGAGGAGAGGCAGGGTGTGGAACCTGTAGATGGGAGATAGAGGGTAGGGTGTGGAACCTGTAGATGGGAGATAAAGGAGAAGACAGGGTGTGGAACCTGTAGATGGTAGATAGAGGTCGAGGAGAGGCCAGGTGTGGGCTGGGGGTAAGAATTGGGTCGACAGAGGAAAGTCACTTTGAAAGGAGACTGCGGGCTGGGGTTAGATGGTGCTAGGCGAGTGTAGATAGAGGCAGGCTGTGGGCTGGGGTTAGACGGTGCTCGGCGAGGAGGAGAGGCAGGCTGTGGGCTGGGGCATTCAGCTCAGGATGACTCAGGCGTGGGTGTAGAGACGAGCCTGGACGGAGGTTCGGCTCGAGGCTACAGGGTTCCTTATCTGCCCAATCAAAACCACAGCTCGTGATTTCCCCGGTGTTCAACATAGTGAAACCACATTTCCCAGGCAGCTGTACCTCACTGCATTGTTCATCTGTTTTATAAACGTTAAATGGTTTCGCTTGGCATATAATTATTATCTATTATCAAATCGACCACAAGGGACACACTACATCCCCTGATGTGTGTGTGTGTGTGTGTGTGTGTGTGTGTGCGTGTGTGTAAATGAAAGCCTAGCAACAAGCTGTTGGTGTCCAAGCACAACGTTCAACATCCAAGTTATTTTATTTTCCATCTCGATGCGTTATTACAGTTGACAAACCTTTACAATGAAAACCTTTTCTTTCACAAAACAATATATACAAGAAAAAGGTATTTTTCTTAAAAAATACATATTAAAACTATAAAACCGAAAGCATAAAACGATGCAGATGCTCTACGGAGACTTGTGATTATAACGAGACCTTGTACATCCCATAATATGTAGCTAAAACATGAGTAAAGCAAAGAAACCAAACTTTGTGAACCTGATCAAGAATTAACCTACGAACATTACAACAAAATAAAACCATAATCCTTTCAACTACTTTTTTAGTCCGTAAGTGGTTATTGCCAACAAACAAAAAAAGGCTAATTAGAAGAAGCGAGTGGAGCCCAAAACCCAAGAGAACTAGTCAAAATCCCCTTCCAATTATTTCTGAATTCCTTCTCATTCTTCTTGGTCTCAAATAGGAAACAACTCTCCATCTCCTTTCTGTCCTCTCCCTTCACCTCTTCGTCACTCCTCTTCACTTCGGTCTAAGATGAAGATGTTTTCCTTGGTCTTTAGATGAGGAAGATGATGTCGTCGGCCAACATGATCTGGTTGTCGTCCTGCATGCGAGCGAGGGCGGCCCGGACCTCTGTCAGGGTGAAGGGGGCATCTCTGTCCTTGTTGACACTCTCCGTCAGAGTGTTCATACCGACGGACTGAGCATGTGCAGAACGGAACATCTCCAGGAGGGACGACTTGAACTCCTTCAGCCTGGAGAACAGAGAGAGAAATTCATTTAGGAAAAATACCATCTGTGTGAGGTACATCAAATTGTTTTTGTTGTTGTTTACATAAATCAACAACAAACAAAAAAAGTATTCTCACCGTCAACTGCATTTACTTTCAGCAAACGTAACACGTGTAAATATTTGTATGTGGGTTATATAATAATGAAATAGCGCTTTTCATTACAGAAAATAAATCGCATACAAAGCTAAACAAACACATGAAGTGGAGATTGGAATGTCTCTATTTCATCTCAGAGGGTTTCAGAAGCAGCACTTGTTGTAATTATTCCTGACAGATTAACCCATTAATCTCGCTGGCTGTTTGGATTCTAATAATGCAACTGTAGATTTAAGACAAAAAAATGGACTTCGCAACCCAATTCTGCAATTCAGAGTCAATACCACAAGATGTAAGTGATCAACGCTCTCTGCATAGGCAACCTCATGGCAGTTGGCGGTGCACCAGGGAGGGAGGAAATTAATCAATTAATATAAAAATGCAACAATTTCCCCCCCAAAAAATGTTGGATTACAGTTCTTATAAGGTATTCAGACAATTGAAATAAATTCATTAGGTCCAAATCTATGATTTTCACATGACTGGCGACACAAAAGTGTCTGACCACCGCCAAAGATGAGACACCTTATAGGGAGGTGGTCAGAGACCTGGCGGTGTGGTGGTCAGAGACCTGGCGGTGTGGTGGTCAGAGACCTGGCGGTGTGGTGGTCAGAGACCTAGCGGTGTGGTGACAGGACAACCACCTCTCTCTCTCTCTCAATGTGAGCAGGACTAAGGAGATGATCGTGGACTAGTCTGGCTGAACAGGCCCCCATTGACATCGACAGGGCTGTAGTGGAGCGGGTCGAGAGTTAAGTTCCTTGGCGTCCACATCACCAACAAACTAACATGATACAAACACAACAAGACAGTCATGAAGAGGGAACGACAAAACCTTTTCCCCTCATGAGACTGAAAAGATTTGGCATGGGTCCCCAGATCCTCAAAACGTTGTACAGCTGCACCATCGAGAGCATGGTGGCATCACCGCCTGGTATGGTAACTGCTCGGCATCTGACCGTAAGGCGCTAGAGAGGTAATGTGTACGGCCCAGTACATCACTGGGAACAAGCTTCCTGCCATCCAGGACCTCTATAACAGGCATCAGAGGAAATCCCATACAATTGTCACGGCGGCACCCAGAGCACCAAGTCTCGGACCAAAAGGCTCCTTAACAGCGTCTACCCCCCAAGCCATAAGACTGCTGAACAATTAATAAAATGGCCACCGGACTATTTACATTGACCCCCCCTCCATTTGTTTTGTACACTGATGCTACTCGCAGTTCATTATCTATGCACAGTCACTTTACCCCTACCTACATGTACAAATGACCTCGTCTAACCTGTCTGTACCCCTACACACTCTGTACCCCCGCACACTAACTCTGTACCCCCGCACACTAACTCTGTACCCCCGCACACTAACTCTGTACCCCTGCACACTAATTCTGTACCCCTGCACACTAACTCTGTACCCCTGCACACTAACTCTGTACCCCTGCACACTAACTCGGTACCGGTACCCCCTGTATATAGCCTCCACACTAACTCTGTACCGGTACCCCTGTATATAGCCTCCACACTGACTCTGTACCGGTACACCCTGTATATAGCCTCCACATTGACTCTGTACCGGTACCCCCTGTATATAGCCTCCACATTGACTCTGTACCGGTACCCCCTGTATATAGCCTCCACATTGACTCTGTACCCCTGCACATTGACTCTGTACCCCTGCACATTGACTTGGTACCGGTACCCCTTGTATAAAGCCTCCACATTGACTCTGTACCCCTGCACACTGACTCTGTACCCCTGCACACTGACTCTGTACCCCTGCACACTGACTCTGTACCCCTGCACACTGACTCGGTACCCATACCCCCTGTATAAAGCCTCCACATTGACTCTGTACCCCTGCACACTGACTCTGTACCCCTGCACATTGACTCGGTACCGGTACACCCTGTATATAGCCTCCACATTGACTCTGTACCCCTGCACATTGACTCTGTACCCCTGCACAGTGACTTGGTACCGGTACCCCTTGTATAAAGCCTCCACATTGACTCTGTACCCCTGCACACTGACTCTGTACCCCTGCACACTGACTCTGTACCCCTGCACACTGACTCTGTACCCCTGCACACTGACTCGGTACCCATACCCCCTGTATAAAGCCTCCACATTGACTCTGTACCCCTGCACACTGACTCTGTACCCCTGCACATTGACTCGGTACCGGTACACCCTGTATATAGTCTCCACATTGACTCGGTACCCCCTGCACATTGACTCTGTACCCCTGCACATTGACTCGGTACCGGTACCCCCTGTATATAGCCTCCACATTGACTCTGTACCGTAATACCCTGTATATAGCCTCCACATTGACTCTGTACCCCTGCACATTGACTGTACCGTAATACCCTGTATATAGCCTCCACATTGACTCTGTACCCCTCCACATTGACTGTACCGTAATACCCTGTATATAGCCTCCACATTGACTCTGTACCCCTCCACATTGACTGTACCGGTACACCCTGTATATAGCCTCCACATTGACTCTGTACCCCTGCACATTGACTCGGTACCGGTACCCCCTGTATATAGCCACCACATTGACTCTGTACCGGTACCCCCTGTATATAGCCACCACATTGACTCTGTACCGGTACCCCCTGTATATAGCCTCCACATTGACTCTGTACCTGTACCCCCTGTATATAGCCTCCACATTGACTCTGTACCTGTACCCCCTGTATATAGTCTCCACATTGACTCTGTACCGGTACCCCCTGTATATAGTCTCCACATTGACTCTGTACCGGTACCCCCTGTATATAGCCTCCATATTGACTCTGTACCGGTACCCCCTGTATATAGTCTCCACATTGACCCTGTACCGGTACCCCCTGTATATAGCCTCCATATTGACTCTGTACCGTAACCCCCTGTATATAGCCTCCACATTGACTCTGTACCGTAATACCCTGTATATAGCCTCCACATTGTACCGTAATACCCTGTATATAGCCTCCACATTGACTCTGTACCGGTACCCCCTGTATATAGCCTCCACATTGACTCTGTCACGTAATACCCTGTCTATAGCCTCCACATAGTCCCGTAATACCCTGTATATAGCCTCCACATTGACTCAGTACCGGTACCCCTTGAATATAGCCTCCACATTGACTCTTTACCCCTGCACACTGACTCTGTACCCCTGCACATTGACTCTGTACCGGTACACCCTGTATATAGCCTCCACATTGACTCTGTACTGGTACCCCCTGTATATAGCCTCCACACTAACTCTGTACCGGTACACCCTGTATAAAGCCTCCACATTGACTCTGTACCCCTGCACATTGACTCGGTACCGGTACCCCCTGTATATAGCCTCCACACTGACTCTGTACCGGTACACCCTGTATATAGCCTCCACATTGACTCTGTACTGGTACCCCCTGTATATAGCCTCCACACTAACTCTGTACCGGTACCCCCTGTATATAGCCTCCACACTGACTCTGTACTGGTACCCCCTGTATATAGCCTCCACACTGACTCTGTACCGGTACCCCCTGTATATAGCCTCCACACTAACTCTGTACCGGTACCCCCTGTATATAGCCTCCACATTGACTCTGTACCGGTACACCCTGTATATAGCCTCCACACTGACTCTGTACTGGTACCCCCGGTATACAGCCTCCACATTGACTCGGTACCGGTACCCCCTGTATATAGCCTCCACATTGACTCGGTACCGGTACCCCCTGTATATAGCCTCCACATTGACTCTGTACCCCTGCACATTGACTCGGTACCGGTACCCCCTGTATATAGCCTCCACATTGACTCTGTACCCCTGCACATTGACTCGGTACCGGTACCCCCTGTATAAAGCCTCCACATTGACTCTGTACCCCTGCACACTGACTCTGTACCCCTGCACACTGACTCTGTACCCCTGCACACTGACTCGGTACCCATACCCCCTGTATAAAGCCTCCACATTGACTCTGTACCCCTGCACACTGACTCTGTACCCCTGCACATTGACTCGGTACCGGTACCCCCTGTATATAGTCTCCACATTGACTCTGTACCGGTACCCCCTGTATATAGCCTCCACATTGACTCTGTACCGGTACCCCCCTGTATATAGCCTCATTATTGTTATTTTATTGTGTTACTTTTTATAATTTTTTACTTGAGTTTATTTGATCAATGTTGGTTAAGGGCTTGTTAGAAAGCAAGTCTACACTTGTTGTATTCGGCCCATGTGACTAATAAAGTTTGATTTGATTTATGCTGGTCTGTTGGTCATAAAAAAAAGTTTCTAACTAGGTGCGTTGGTTCAGAAAACCAGTCAGTATCTGGTGTGACCACCATTTTGCCTCATGCAACGAGACACATCTCCTTCACATAGAGTTGATCAGGCTGTTGATTTGTGTCCTGTGGAATGTTGTCCCCACTCCTCTCCAACGGCTGTGTGAAGTTGATGGATATTGGCAGAAACTGGAACGTGTCAATCCAGAGCATCCCAAACATGGAACACGCTGTCGTACACGTCGGTCCAGAGCATCCCAAACATGGAACACGCTGTCGTACACGTCGGTCCAGAGCATCCCAAACATGGAACACGCTGTCGTACACGTCGGTCCAGAGCATCCCAAACGTGGAACCCGCTGTCGTACACGTCGGTCCAGAGCATCCCAAACATGCTCAATGGGTGACATGTCTGGTGAGTATGCAGGCCACTGAAGAACTGGGATATTTTCAGCTTTCTGGAATTGGGTACATCCTTGCAACATGGGGCCGTACATTATCATGCTGAAACATGAGGTGATGGCAGCAGATGAATGGTACGACAACAGGCCTCAGATTTTCGTGTGGTTACACGTGGTCTGTGGTTGTGAGGCCGGTTGGACGTACTGACAAATTCTCTAAAATGGCATTGGACGTTTAAGGTAGAGAAATTAACATTTAATTATCTGGCAACAGCTCTGGAGGACATTCCTGCAGTCAACATGCCAATCGCACGCTCCCTCAAAACTTGAGACATCTGTGGCATCGTGTTGTGTGATAAAACTGCACATTTTAGAGTGGCCTTTAAATTGTCTCCCAGCACAAGGTGCACCTGTGTAATAATCATGCTGTTTAATCAGCTTCTTGATGTGCCACACCTGTCAGGTGGATGGATTATCTTGGCAAAAGAGAAATGCTCACTAACAGGGATGTAAACTACATTTGTGCACAAGACTTAGGAGAAATAAGCTTTTTGTGGGTTTGGAACATTTCTGGGATCGTTTATTCAGCTCATAAAACACGAGACCAACTCTTAACATGTTGCTTTCATATTTGTGTTGATAATACTTCCATTCATATGAGACTATAGTTCCATTTCAGCTGCCGATCTGAGCACACTGGTACCAAGTCCGCCATTTTGCTGTCACATATACATGCACTCAACTGCCACACCCACCTGTCTGCAGACACCTCTGTCTGTCCGTCAGTCTGTCCGTCAGTCTGTCCGTCCTGGCTTGGTGGGACAGGGGCATCCATAGGCTCCTCCTCTGCCGGTTTGGGCGTGCCAGCCTGAACTGTGGGAGGAGTAAACAGAGTTCATTGTCAGACCAGGGCCATGCATATAGAGAGTTGGGTCAACTTTTAAACAGTGTTCTAATAGTAGACAGTTTATTTTTTTTTTATTCAACCTTTATTTAACTAGGCAAGTCTTTAAAGAACAAATTCGTATTTAAAATGACGGTCTATCCCGGACAAACGCGGATGCTGGGCCAATTGTGCGCTGCCCTATGGGACTCACAATCATGGCCGGTTGTGAAACAGGCTGGATTCGAACCAGGATGTCTGTAGTGATGCCTCAAGCACTGAGATGCAGTACCTTGGAGCCCTGTTACATAGCATTGTTTAAATATTCCCCATGTAGTCATAACGGGGATTTAACAAGGCTGTTATAGAATGTTGCAGTGTCATGTTAATGGGGTTCTAACATGGCTGCTATAGAATGTTGTAGCGTCATGTTAATGGGGTTCTAACATGGCTGCTATAGAATGTTGTAGCGTCATGTTAATGGGATTCTAACATGGCTGCTATAGAATGTTGTAGCGTCATGTTAATGGGGTTCTAACATGGCTGCTATAGAATGTAGTGTCATGTTAATGGGGTCATGTTAATGGGGTTCTAACATGGGTTCTAACATGGCTGCTATAGAATGTTGTAGCGTCATGTTAATGGGGTTCTAACATGGCTGCTATAGAATGTTGTAGTGTCATGTGAATGGGGTTCTAACATGGCTGCTATAGAATGTTGTAGTGTCATGTTAATGGGGTTATAGAATGTTGTAGTGTCATAATGGGGTTCTAACATGGCTGCTATAGAATGTTGTAGCGTCATGTTAATGGGGTTCTAACATGGCTGCTATAGAATGTTGTAGCGTCATGTTAATGGGGTTCTAACATGGCTGTTATAGAATGTTGTAGCGTCATGTTAATGGGGTTCTAACATGGCTGCTATAGAATGTTGTAGCGTCATGTTAATGGGGTTCTAACATGGCTGTTATAGAATGTTGTAGTGTCATGTTAATGGGGTTCTAACATGGCTGCTATAGAATGTTGTAGTGTCATGTTAATGGGGTTATAGAATGTTGTAGTGTCATAATGGGGTTCTAACATGGCTGTTATAGAATGTTGTAGTGTCATGTTAATGCATCATAATGCAGAAACCTCCATTTCCTCACTCGGTGGAGTGTTACACTCTATTAGCCGTTGAAGACATAAACTAGATCTGGATCTGGATTCAAATCTGTCTCACCCCTCTGAGTGGTACAGTGTAAAGACAACAGCTCTCCCACACCATATGTCCCCGCAATAATTACCATAATTAACTTAATACCAGCAGACTGCATTTTTGATCTGTTTTCGCCAAATTGACAATTCAAGGGTTTTAAAATATCCACACATTAAATTAAATCAAGTGTGCAAGACAGTGTGCAATAAAGTGTAGATGAGAAGCTCCTGTATTGTTTGAATTGCTCTCTTTATTTTTTGTCTGTCTATATACTATGGTATTTACGGTATTCTGATCTGTCTACACAGGTGAGGCAGGAATGGGGCTTTGGTCACATCAGATCCAAGTCTCGTGTAAACAGAAAAAAGTGGTAAATCTGATGTTGAAGAGAGAGAGAGATCTCATATGACGTCTGGGACATATTTTACTCATGACTCTTGGTGCCCCACATGTCGTTTCTCGGTGTGTGACTATTGGTGAGGACTGGTACAGAGTCAATGTGGAGGCTATATACAGGGGGTACCGGTACAGAGTCAATGTGGAGACTATATACAGGGTATTACGGTACAGAGTCAATGTGGAGGCTATATACAGGGTATTACGGTACAGAGTCAATGTGGAGGCTATATACAGGGTATTACGGTACAGAGTCAATGTGGAGGCTATATACAGGGTATTACGGTACAGAGTCAATGTGGAGGCTATATACAGGGTATTATGGTAGAGTCAATGTGGAGGCTATATACAGGGTATTATACAGAGTCAATGTGGAGGCTATATACAGGGGGTACTGGTACAGAGTCAATGTGGAGGCTATATACAGGTGGTACTGGTACAGAGTCAATGTGGAAGCTATATACAGGTGGTACTGGTACAGAGTCAATGTGGAGGCTATATACAGGGGGTACTGGTACAGAGTCAATGTGGAGGCTATATACAGGGGTACTGGTACAGAGTCAATGTGGTACTGGTACAGAGTCAATGTGGAGACTATATACAGGTGGTACTGGTACAGAGTCAATGTGGAGGCTATATACAGGGTATTACGGTACAGAGTCAATGTGGAGGCTATATACAGGGGTACTGGTACAGAGTCAATGTGGAGGCTATATACAGCAGGACACCAGCATAAATATATACAGAGTCAATGTGGAGGCTATATACAGGGGTCATCTTTATCAGCATCATAAATGCAGAGTCAATGACAGAAGAGGCTATATACAGGGGGTACCGAAATATCGGAGAGTCAATGAGCAGGAGGCTATATACAGGGGGTACCGGTACAGAGTCAATGTGGAGGCTATATACAGAGGGGTGGGCCTACAGAGTCAATGTGGAGGTTATATAGCTATTGTGGGGTACCAGTACAGAGTCAATGTGGAGGCTATATACAGGTGGGACCGGTACAGAGTCAATATGGATGGGCAGAATTAAGCATTTCTTGCAGTAAAATGACACCAAATGTAGGCATAAATATATATAATTATTGTGAATGCTCAGTTCGCCACCATCTGTAGAGGGGTCATCTTTATCAGCATCATAAATGCAGATTTTCCACATGACAGAAGAGAAGCTTCATGTTAACTAACAAATAGCCTAGTGGAAATATCGGAAATTACAGTATGAGCAGAAACACATCTGTATCAGGTAACAACCCCCCAAAAATATCATTAGCTGTAGCCTGGAGTGGATTTCCTTTAACAGAGGGTGTGGGCCTCAGACTTTCACTTCATCGGTCGGTTATTAGCTATTGTGGGCATCTGACCCACGCACCACTAGTGTGTGATGCTTACAAACCCCATATCCCCCTGGGACAGTAGCTGGAGTAATTATCTATGGGGCGGGATTAGGGTGGTAAATGTGTATCTCTTTTCCTCAGGGGCGGCAGGTAGCCTAGTGGTTAGAGTGTAGAGGTGGCAGGGTAGCCTAGTGGTTAGAGTGTAGAGGTGGCAGGGTAGTCTAGTGGTTAGAGTGTAGAGGCGGCAGGGTAGCCTAGTGGTTAGAGTGTAGAGGCGGCAGGTAGCCTAGTGGTTAGAGTGTGTAGAGGCGGCAGGGTAGACTAGTGGTTAGAGTGTTGGGCCAGTAACCGAAAGGTTGCTGGATCGAGTGTCGAGCTGACAAGGTGTCGTTCTGCCCCTGAACAAGGCACTGTTCCCCATTAGGCCGTTGTTGTAAAATGAGAATTTGTTCTTAACTGACTTGCCGAGTTAAATAAAGGTTGGGCGGTGGTCAACGTGTATCTCTTACTCTCAGGGATGTCCTTCTCTCCAGCGAAGTCATACGGGTCGTAGGCCTCGCTGCTCTGGGAACCGCGGCGACTCCTACAGGACAGAACACAGGTCAGCAGACAAATCCTGTGTTTCAACCTTCATTCATACAGCTCCGCGGCAAAGATCAAATATCCGCCAGAAGAGAGAATTAGTTCATGAGCTAGTTAATGGCCTCTGTAACAGATTATGGGGGTCTGAGGACACTAGTGGGGGTGTGATTATGGGGGTCTGAGGACACTAGTGGGGGTGTGATTATGGGGGTCTGAGGACACTAGTGGGGGTGTGATTATGGGGGTCTGAGGAGGACAATAGTGGGGGTGTGATTATGGGGGTCTGAGGAGGACACTAGTGGGGGTCTGAGGAGGACACTAGAGGGGGTGTGATTATGGGGGTCTGAGGAGGACAATAGTGGGGGTGTGATTATGGGGGTCTGAGGAGGACACTAGTGGGGGTCTGAGGACACCTAGAGGGGGTGTGATTATGAGGGTCTGAGGAGGACAATAGTGGGGGTGTGATTATGGGGGTCTGAGGAGGACACTAGAGGGGATGTGATTATGGGGGTCTGAGGAGGACACTAGAGGGGATGTGATTATGGGGGTCTGAGGAGGACACTAGTGGGGGTCTAAGGAGGACAATAGTGGGGGTGTGATTATGGGGGTCTGAGGAGGACACTAGTGGGGGTGTGATTATGGGGGTCTGAGGAGGACACTAGTGGGGGTGTGATTATGGGCGTCTGAGCAGGCCACTAGTGGGTGGTGTCTTAAGCCGTACCTCTTCTTCTCTGAGCGAGGGGTACGCTGTGTTGTCTCTTCCTCCTCTGAGTCAGACTCCTGCTCCTTCCTCCCCCTCTTCTTCTCCTTCTCCAGAACCTACGGAACAACGGGACGGAACCTTTTAGAACATGGGGGACGGAACCTACAGAACCATGGATTTGGAACCTTTTAGAACAACGGGACGGAACAGAGATTGGTTGAACTTAAACGAACAGAAAGACACCAGACAGACTTCACCAGAGTTTATTCAAATGAAGATGAAAAGCCGTGACAAATGCAACAATCTGTCAACTCTGCACGTCGAGTCCACTGACCTTTTTGAAGTACGCGAACTGGACCAGCTCCACAGCGACCTCTGAGTCCTCCAGCTCCACAGCCTTACTCATGCGGGCTTTAGCGTGGGCCGAAGACAGACGGATCAGGGTCTCCAGAGTACGAGCAGTTACTGGGGACGTCTGGAGGGAGAGAGGAGGGGTTAGACAGGGAGAGAGGAGGGGTTAGACAGGGAGAGAGGAGGGGTTAGACAGGGAGAGAGAGAGGATTTGGGGTTAGACAGGGAGAGAGAGGACTATGGGGTTAGACAGGGAAGAGAACCATGGATTTGGGGTTAGACAGGGAGAGAGATGGATTTGGGGTTAGACAAGGAGGAGAGGAGGGGTTAGACAGGGAGAGAAAGGGGGTTAGACAGGGAGAGAGAGAGGGGTTAGACAGGGAGAAAAGGTTAGACAGGGAGAGAGATGGGAGGGGGTTAGACAGGGAGAGAGGAGGGGTTAGACAGGGAGAGAGAGCCTTAGGAGGGGTTAGACAGGGAGAGAGAGAGGGAGGGTTAGACAGGGAGACTGGAGGAGGGGGTTAGGAGGGAGAGAGGGGGTTAGACAGGGAGAGAGAGGAGGGGGTTAGACAGGGAGAGAGAGAGGAGGGGTTAGACAGGGAGAGAGAGAGGAGGGGTTAGACAGGGAGGGAGAGAGGAGGGGTTAGACAGGGAGGGAGAGAGGAGGGGTTAGACAGGGAGAGAGGAGGGGTTAGACAGGGAGAGAGGAGGGGTTAGACAGGGAGAGAGGAGGGCAGGGGGTCAGACAGAGAGAGAGGAGAGGGGTTAGACAGGGAGAGAGGAAGGCAGGGGGTCAGACAGAGAGAGGAGAGGGGTTAGACAGGGAGAGAGGAAGGCAGGGGGTCAGACAGGGAGAGGAGAGGGGTTAGACAGGGAGAGAGGAGAGGGGTTCGACAGGGAGAGAGGAGAGGGGTTAGACAGGGGAGAGAGGGGAGGGGTTAGACAGGGAGAGAGAGGAGGGGTTAGACAGGGAGAGAGAGGAGGGGTTAGACAGGGGAGAGAGAGGAGGGGTTAGACAGGGAGAGAGAGAGGAGGGGTTAGACAGGGAGAGAGAGAGGAGGGGTTAGACAGGGAGAGAGGAGGGGTTAGACAGGGGAGAGAGGAGGGGTTAGACAGGGAGAGGGCAGGGGGTCAGACAGAGAGAGAGGAGAGGGGTTAGACAGGGAGAGAGGAAGGCAGGGGGTCAGACAGAGAGAGAGGAGAGGGGTTAGACAGGGAGAGAGGAAGGCAGGGGGTCAGACAGAGAGAGAGGAGAGGGGTTAGACAGGGAGAGAGGAAGGCAGGGGTCAGACAGGGAGAGGAGAGGGGTTAGACAAGGAGAGAGGAGAGGGGTTAGACAGGGAGAGAGGAGAGGGGTTCGACAGGGAGAGAGGAGAGGGGTTAGACAAGGAGAGAGGAGGGGTTAGACAAGGAGAGAGGAGGGGTTAGACAAGGAGAGAGGACGGGTTAGACAGGGAGAGAGAGGAGGGGTTAGACAGGGAGAGAGAGAGGAGGGGTTAGACAGGGAGAGAGAGAGGAGGGGTCAGACAGGGAGAGAGGAGGGGTCAGACAGGGAGAGAGGAGGGGTCAGACAGGGAGAGAGGAGAGGGGTCAGACAGGGAGAGAGGAGGGGTCAGACAGGGAGAGAGGAGGGGTCAGACAGGGAGAGAGGAGGGGTCAGACAGGGGGAGAGAGGAGGGGTCAGACAGGGAGAGAGGAGGGGTCAGACAGGGAGAGAGGGAGGGGTCAGACAGGGAGAGAGAGGAGGGGTCAGACAGGGAGAGAGAGGAGGGTCAGACAGGGAGAGAGGAGGGGTCAGACAGGGAGAGAGGAGGGGTCAGACAGGGAGAGAGGAGGGGTCAGACAGGGAGAGAGGAGGGGTCAGACAGGGAGAGAGGAGGGGTCAGACAGGGAGAGAGGAGGGGTCAGACAGGGAGAGAGGAGGGGTCAGACAGGGAGGAGAGGGGGTTAGACAAGGAGAGAGGAGGGGTTAGACAAGGAGAGAGGAGGGGTTAGACAAGGAGAGAGGAGTGGTTAGACAAGGAGAGAGGAGGGGTTAGACAGGGAGAGAGGAGGGGTTAGACAGGGAGAGAGGAGGGGTTAGACAGGGAGAGAGGAGGGGTTAGACAGGGAGAGAGGGCGGCAGGGGTCAAGGTGTGTGTAGGGGTCAAGGTGTGTGTAGGGGTCAAGGTGTGTGTAGGGGTCAAGGTGTGTGTAGGGGTCAAGGTGTGTGTAGGGGTCAAGGTGTGTGAAGGGGTCAAGGTGTGTGTAGGGGTCAAGGTGTGTGTAGGGGTCAAGGTGTGTGTAGATGTACGACTAAGAACATGTATTTACACAAACAGTCAGTCCGATCTTTTGACAATAATTGGCCTTTTGACCAATCAGATCAGATCAGATCGAATAATTGGGCAGAAGATCTGAATTGGGCTGCCTGTGTAAACGCAGCCTCATGGTGTCTAAGGGGCTCACTCTGGAAATATCGGCTCCCAGCTGTTCCTGGCTTCTCAGCCTGGAGTACTCTTCCGCAATGTGATTGGCTGCTTCCTGGGTCAACGTAGGGGTCAACACCTTGGCGATGTGGATGTACTTCCTCATGAACTCCTTGCTCACGATGTTCTCTCTAAACAACAGCAGAATCTGTTAGCATGGAAACGGGTACAGAGAAACAGAAGATGTCCACCGTGCTGTGATGAGAGGGACACTCCTTACCTCTTGGTGCCGTGCAGCAGGTTGTTAGTGTTTCCTGTGTGTGTGTGTGTGTGTGTGTATATATCTCCATACCTGCGTCTCTTGGTGCCGTGCAGCAGGTTGTTGTGTTTCCTGTGTGTGTGTGTGTGTGTGTGTGTGTATATATCTCCATACCTGCGTATCTTGGTGCCGTGCAGGAGGTTGTTGTGTTTCCTGTGTGTGTGTGTGTGTGTGTGTGTATGTGTGTGTGTGTATATATCTCCATACCTGCGTCTCTTGGTGCCGTGCAGGAGGTTGTTGTGTTTCCTGTGTGTGTGTGTGTGTGTGTGTGTGTATATATCTCCATACCTGCGTCTCTTGGTGCCGTGCAGCAGGTTGTTGTGTTTCCTGTGTGTGTGTGTGTGTGTGTATATCTCCATACCTGTGTCTCTTGGTGCCGTGCAGGAGGTTGTTGTGTTTCCTGTGTGTGTGTGTGTATATATCTCCATACCTGCGTCTCTTGGTGCCGTGCAGCAGGTTGTTGTGTTTCCTGTGTGTGTGTGTGTGTGTGTGTGTGTGTGTATATATCTCCATACCTGCGTCTCTTGGTGCCGTGCAGCAGGTTGTTGTGTTTCCTGTGTGTGTGTGTGTGTGTGTGTGTGTGTGTATATCTCCAGGTTGTTGTGTTTCCTGTGTGTGTGTGTGTACCTGCGTCTCTTGGTGCCGTGCAGCAGGTTGTTGTGTTTCCTGTGTGTGTGTGTGTGTGTGTGTGTGTGTGTGTGTGTGTGTCTCCATACCTGCGTCTCTTGGTGCCGTGCAGCAGGTTGTTGTGTTTCGTGTGACCTGCAGCTCCTCCTGCTCCTCCTGAACCGAGTCAGGATCCTCAGTGGCCAGGATGTCCACTGACCCACCAAAGGCCATCGCAGGTTGTTGTGTTTCCACACACACACACACACACACACACAGGTTGTTGTGTTTCCACACATCTCACACACACACACACACACACACAGGTTGTAAGTACCGTAGGCTACAGAGACACATGTTTGGTTGTTTTGGTCCTGTACTCCAGCACTTTGGATTTGAACCGACGGTTAAAGTGCTGACAAGCTTTAATTTGAGAGTATTTTCACCCACATCGGCTGTTGGGAAAGTACAGCCAAAATTGATTACAGATAGTTACTGAATAAATTGTGAATAATGATGAGTGAGAAAATTAAAACGCACAAATATCATACCTCCAAGACATGCTAACCTCTCACCATTACAATAACATGGGAGGTTAGCATGTTATATCATACCCCCAAGACATGCTAACCTCTCACCATTACAATAACAGGGGAGGTTAGCATGTTATATCATACCTCCAAGACATGCTAACCTCTCACCATTACAATAACATGATGGGAGGTTAGCATGTTATATCATACCCCCAAGACATGCTAACCTCTCACCATTACAATAACAGGAGAGGTTAGCATGTTATATCATACCCCCAAGACATGCTAACCTCTCACCATTACAATAACAGGGGAGGTTAGCATGTTATATCATACCTCCAAGACATGCTAACCTCTCACCATTACAATAACAGGGGAGGTTAGCATGTTATATCATACCCCCAAGACATGCTAACCTCCCACCATTACAATAACAGGGGAGGTTAGCATTTTATATCATACCCCCAAGACATGCTAACCTCCCACCATTACAATAACAGGGGAGGTTAGCATGTTATATCATACCCCCAAGACATGCTAACCTCTCACCATTACAATAACAGGGGAGGTTAGCATGTTATATCATACCCCCAAGACATGCTAATCTCCCACCATTACAATAACAGGGGAGGTTAGCATTTCATATCATACCCCCAAGACATGCTAACCTCTCACCATTACAATAACAGGGGAGGTTAGCATGTTATATCATACCCCCAAGACATGCTAACCTCTCACCATTACAATAACAGGGGAGGTTAGCATGTTATATCATACCCCAAGACATGCTAACCTCTCACCATTACAATAACAGGGGAGGTTAGCATTTAATTAAAAGCTGAGCAGCGACCCACCATGAGCAGTGTTCAAATATATCAAGACCAAAGAACAACTAAAACATGTACCTTCTGAAGAAAAACAGCAAAAAAAAACAAAGTAAATATACCCCCACCCGGGCCCCTATCCCCCCCTACCCGGGCCCCTATCCCCCCCCACCTGGGCCCCTATCCCCCCCCACCTGGGCCCCTATCCCCCCCCCCCCGGGCCCCTATCCCCCCCCCCACCCGGGCCCCTATCCCCCCCCCCACCTGGGCCCCTATCCCCCCGGGCCCCTATCCCCCCCCATCTGGGCCCCTATCCCCCCCCCCACCCGGGCCCCTATCCCCCCACCCACCCGGGCCCCTATCCCCCCACCCACCCGGGCCCCTATCCCCCCACCCGGGCCCCTATCCCACCCACCTGGTATGCAGACCTTTGATAAAGCCAAGCACTAAAACATCTGATTTAGATACAACTACTTATAAAAGCCTTAATAAGTAGTTGATGAAATGAATCAGGTTGACTCAGGTTGAATCAGGCCTGCAGAACCAGTAGCTCTGAAGGACCAGGGCTGGTGATCACTGTCTGTTTTCACCAGAGAGAAAGCTATACTGCCACCTAGTGGTGTATCAGAATGTTACCTGTCCCGTCCTGTTCGCGGGGGTCTCTGTATCGATGCATCCTGAGGACGTGGTCTGAGATCTCTCTGTCCTGCTCTGCATCCATGTGGTCCAACATGATGAAGAGCAGGTCAAACCGAGACAGCAGAGAGTCCTGCAGACCAATGTTCTCCATAGGAGTCTTATACTGATCGTACTGGGAGAGAGAAGAGTAAGGGTTAGATGACTTCTAGAGAGAGAGAGAGAGAGAAAGGGTTAGATGACTTCTAGAGAGAGAGGAGAGAGAAAGGGTTAGATGACTTCTAGAGAGAGAGAGGGTTAGATGACTTCTAGAGAGAGAGAAAGGGTTAGATAACTTCTAGAGAGAGAGAGAGGGTTAGATGACTTCTAGAGAGAGAGAGGGTTAGATGACTTCTAGAGAGAGAGAAAGGGTTAGATAACTTCTAGAGAGAGGCAGAGAGAGAGAAAGAGAGAAGAAAGGGTTAGATAACTTCTAGAGAGAGAGCAGAGAGAGAGAAAGAGAGGAGAGAGAAAGGGTTAGATAACTTCTAGAGAGAGAGAGAGAAAGAGAGAGGAGAGAGAAAGGGTTAGATAACTTCTAGAGAGAGAGGCAGAGAGAGAAAGAGAGAGGAGAGAGAGAAAGGGTTAGATAACTTCTAGAGAGAGAGGCAGAGAGAGAGAAAGAGAGAGAGAGAGAGAAAGGGTTAGATAACTTCTAGAGAGAGAGGCAGAGAGAGAGAAAGAGAGAGGAGAGAGAGAAAGGGTTAGATAACTTCTAGAGAGAGAGAGAGACAGAGAGAGAGACAGAGAAAGGGTTAGATAACTTCTAGAGAGCGAGACAGAGAGAGAGAGGGTTAAAAGAAGGATAGGTTAATTTTATACATGTTTTATAACAAAGTGTTCAGACACAATAGAAAGGGAAGACATTATGTGTCAAAGGTCAGAACTATAAACTCACCCTGCCGTAGACGGGGTTGGCAGCTGCCAGCACGGAGCAGCGGGCGTTGAGCCTGGCATGGATACCGGCCTTGGCGATGGTGACACGGCCCTGCTCCATCACCTCGTGGATGGCTGTACGGTCCATGTCGGACATCTTGTCAAACTCATCGATACAGACCACACCCCTGTCCCCCAGAACCATCGCCCCAGCCTCCAGACGACGCTCACCTTATGAGGAGGAGCAGAGTAGGGGAGAGAGAGTGATGGGGGGAGAGAGAGAGGGTGATGGGGAGAGGGTGATGGGGAGAGAGGGTGATGGGGAGAGAGAGAGATGGGGGGAGAGAGAGAGATGGGCGGAGAGAGGCAGGGAGAGAGGGAGAGAGTGATGGGGAGAGAGAGAGAGATGGGGGGGGAGAGTGATGGGGGGAGAGAGAGAGATGGAGAGAGAGGCAGGGGGAGAGGGAGAGTGATGGGGAGAGAGAGTGATGGGGAGAGAGAGTGATGGGGAGAGAGAGTGATGGGGAGAGAGAGAGTGATGGGGGAGAGAGAGAGTGATGGGGGAGAGAGAGAGTGATGGGGAGAGAGAGAGTGATGGGGGAGAGAGAGAGTGATGGGGGGAGAGAGAGTGATGGGGAGAGAGAGTGATGGGAGAGAGAGTGATGGGGAGAGAGAGTGATGGGGAGAGAGTGATGGGGAGAGAGAGTGATGGGGAGAGAGAGTGATGGGGAGAGAGAGAGAGATGGGGAAGAGAGAGAGTGATGGGGAGAGAGGCAGGGGGAGAGAGAGAGTGATGGGGAGAGAGGCAGGGGGAGAGGGAGAGAGTGATGGGGAGAGAGAGTGAGGGGGGAGAGAGTGATGGGGGGGAGAGATGGGGAGAGAGATGGGGGAGAGAGTGATGGGGAGAGAGTGATGGGGAGAGAGAGTGATGGGGAGAGAGAGTGATGGGGGAGAGTGATGGGGGAGAGAGAGAGATGGGGAGAGAGAGTGATGGGGAGAGAGAGTGATGGGGAGAGAGTGATGGGAGAGAGAGTGATGGGGAGAGAGAGATGGGGAGAGAGAGAGAGTGATGGGGAGAGAGGCAGAGAGAGTGATGGGGGGAGAGTGAGAGAGAGTGATGGGGAGAGAGAGTGATGGGGAGAGAGTGATGGGGAGAGAGAGTGATGGGGAGAGAGAGAGAGATGGGGAGAGAGAGTGATGGGGAGAGAGGCAGGGGGAGAGAGTGATGGGGAGAGAGAGAGATGGGGGAGAGAGAGTGATGGGGAGAGAGAGTGATGGGGAGAGAGAGTGATGGGGAGAGAGAGTGATGGGGGAAGAGAGAGAGTGATGGGGAGAGAGAGTGATGGGGAGAGAGTGATGGGAGAGAGAGTGATGGGGAGAGAGAGAGTGATGTTTAGATGATGGGGAGAGAGTGATGGAGAGAAGAGTGATGGAGAGAGAGAGATAAGAGAGAGAGTGATGGGGGAAGATTTTAATGTTGAGAGAGAGTGATGGGAGAGAGAGTGATGGGGAGAGAGTGATGGGGAGAGAGAGTGATGGGGAGAGAGAGTGATGGGGGAAGAGAGAGAGTGATGGGGAGAGAGAGTGATGGGAGAGAGAGTGATGGGGAGAGAGAGAGTGATGGGGAGAGAGAGTGATGGGGAGAGAGAGTGATGGGGAGAGAGAGTGATGGGGAGAGAGAGTGATGGGGAGAGAGAGTGATGGGGAGAGAGAGTGATGGGAGAGAGTGATGGGGAGAGAGAGTGATGGGGAGAGAGAGTGATGGGGAGAGAGAGTGATGGGGGAGAGAGTGATGGGGAGAGAGAGTGATGGGGGAGAGAGTGATGGGGAGAGAGAGTGATGGGAGAGAGAGTGATGGGGAGAGAGAGTGATGGGGAGAGAGTGATGGGGAGAGAGAGTGATGGGGGAGAGAGTGATGGGGAGAGAGAGTGATGGGGAGAGAGAGAGATGGGGAGAGAGAGTGATGGGGAGAGAGAGAGATGGGGAGAGAGAGTGGGGAGAGAGAGTGATGGGGAGAGAGAGTGATGGGGAGAGAGAGTGATGGGGAGAGAGAGTGATGGGGAGAGAGAGTGATGGGGAGAGAGAGAGATGGGGGAGGAGAGAGAGTGATGGGAGAGAGAGTGGATGGGGGAAGAGAGGTGATGGGGGAGAGAGTGGAGGGGAGAGAGAGAGTGGGGGAGAGAGTGATGGGAGAGAGAGTGATGGGGAGAGAGTGGATGGGGGAGAGAGTGATGGGGAGAGAGAGTGATGGGGAGAGAGAGTGATGGGAGAGAGAGTGATGGGAGAGAGAGTGATGGGGAGAGAGAGTGATGGGGAGAGAGAGTGATGGGGAGAGAGAGTGATGGAGAGGGAGAGAGATGGGGGAAGAGAGAGAGAGTGATGGGGAGAGAGAGTGATGGGGGAGAGAGTGATGGGGAGAGTGATGGGGAGAGAGAGTGATGGGGGAGAGAGAGAGATAAAGAGAGATGCGGAGAGAGGGGGGGTTCAGTGAGTCATTTTGGGTCCTTCAGTTATTCAATTAATTTGTTTTTTCATTGTCAGTATGATTTAGTTATCGACTTAATTGTTTAATGTTTTACGATCATTCATAACACTATTGTGTCAGCTATGATTTTTCTCATTCAGTAAAACTTTAACTTGTGTGTGTGTGTCTGTGTGTATGTCTGTGTGTGTGTGTCTGTGTGTGTGTGTGTGTGTGTGTCTGTGTGTGTGTGTGTGTGTGTGTGTGTCTGTGTGTGTGTGTGTGTGTGTGTGTGTGTGTGTGTGTGTGTGTGTCTGTGTGTATGTCTGTGTGTGTGTGTGTGTGTGTGTGTGTGTGTGTGTGTGTGTGTGTGTGTGTGTGTGTGTGTGTGTGTCTGTGTGTGTGTGTGTGTGTGTGTGTCTGTGTGTGTGTGTGTGTCTGTGTGTGTGTGTGTGTGTGTCTGTGTGTGTGTCTGTGTGTCTGTGTGTCTGTGTCTGTGTGTGTGTGTGTGTGTCTATACCAGTCTCCTGGTCAGTGGTAACAGCAGCGGTCAGGCCAACCCCAGATGACCCTCGGCCGGTGGTTGGGATGGCTCGGGGTGCCGTGTGCAGGACATAACGGAGCAGCTGGGACTTGGCCACCGACGGGTCACCTAGTGGAGGGAGAGAGAGACGGGTCACCTAGTGGAGGGAGAGAGAGACGGGTCACCTAGTGGAGGGAGAGAGAGACGGGTCACCTAGTGGAGGGAGAGAGCGACGGGTCACCTAGTGGAGGGAGAGAGAGACGGGTCACCTAGTGGAGGGAGAGAGCGACGGGTCACCTAGTGGATGGAGAGAGCGACGGGTCACCTAGTGGAGGGAGAGAGCGACGGGTCACCAAGTGGAGGGAGAGAGAGACGGGTCACCAAGTGGAGGGAGAGAGAGACGGGTCACCTAGTGGAGGGAGAGAGAGACGGGTCACCTAGTGGAGGGAGAGAGAGACGGGTCACCTAGTGGAGGGAGAGAGAGTGAGACAGAGAGAGAGTGAGACAGACAGAGAGAGAGACAGAGAGAGACAGACAGGCACAGACAGAGAGAGAGAGGCACAGACAGAGAGAGAGAGACACAGACAGAGAGAGACAGACAGGCACAGACAGAGAGAGAGAGAGAGAGAGACAGAGAGAGACAGACAGACAGGCACAGACACAGAGAGAGAGACAGACAGAGAGAGACAGACAGACAGAGAGACAGAGACAGACAGAGAGAGACAGAGACAGAGAGCGAGAGACAGACAGACAGAGAGAGACAGAGAGAGACAGAGAGAGAGAGAGAGAGACAGAGAGAGAGAGAGAGAGAGAGAGAGACAGAGAGAGAGAGATGTCGTCTCAGTACCTATGAGCAGTACATTGATGTCTCCTCTGATACGTGACCCATTCTCCAGAACCTTCTCCACTCCTCCCAGCAACATACACAGGATGGCCTTCTTAATGTATTCGTGACCGTGGATACTGGGGGCTAAGGAGCGGGCCAGCTGGTCAAACACATCCTGGATAGGAGACAGGATGAACAGACGTTGAGGGAATGCGTTCGAGCAAGACGATCCCCCTTGACCTCAGGAAGAAGCGTTCGCGAACAGAGCGACTATCCCGTCTTGTCAGATCAAGGAAAGAGACACTATTGAGGTGTGTCCACGGTGACAGGTCGAGTGTTCGCGAACAGAGCGACTATCCCGTCTTGTCAGATCAAGGAAAGAGACACTATTGAGGTGTATCCACGGTGACAGCTAGAGGGGGCTAGAGGGGGAAAGCGTATCAGGTCCTTACCTGCTTTGACTTGCTGAAGAGTTTGATCTTGGCGACGTCGTCCGCTGAGAAGTACGGAGACACTTCTTTACTCATCTGTTTCACCTGACAGGCTATCATGATGGTCCTGGAGAACAGAGTAAGAAACGTCTCACTTCCTGAGAGAAACGCCTCACTTCCTGACAGAAACGCCTCACTTCCTGACAGAAACGTCTCACTTCCTGACAGAAACGTCCCACTTCCTGACAGAAACGTCTCACTTCCTGACAGAAACGTCTCACTTCCTGACAGAAACGCCTCACTTCCTGACAGAAACGTCATTTAACAACGTCTTGTAATAATGCAAGTCAAGTAATAGTGTTTGTGTGAAACCTATATTTTTTAGACGGGACTTTGTCAACTTTTAGGGTGTTTTGTATTTCAGACCTAAAACGTTCAGAGCGTCTGTCCTCACCTAGAGGACGTTCAGAGCGTCTGTCCTCACCAGAGGACGTTCAGAGCGTCTGTCCTCACCTAGAGAAACGTTTCCAGACGTCTGTCCTCACCTAGAGGACATTTCAGAGCGTCTGTCCTCACCTAGAGGACATTTCAGACGTCTGTCCTCACCTAGAGGACGTTTCAGAGCGTCTGTCCTCACCTAGAGGACATTTCAGAGCGTCTGTCCTCACCTAGAGGACATTTCAGAGCGTCTGTCCTCACCTAGAGGACATTTCAGAGCGTCTGTCCTCACCTAGAGGACGTTTCAGAGCGTCAGTCCTCACCTAAAGGGCGTTCAGAGCGTCAGTCCTCACCTAAAGGGCGTTCAGAGCGTCAGTCCTCACCTAAAGGGCGTTCAGAGCGTCAGTCCTCACCTAGAGGACGTTTCAGAGCGTCAGTCCTCACCTAAAGGACGTTCAGAGCGTCAGTCCTCACCTAAAGGACGTTCAGAGCGTCAGTCCTCACCTAAAGGGCGTTCAGAGCGTCAGTCCTCACCTAAAGGGCGTTCAGAGCGTCAGTCCTCACCTAAAGGGCGTTCAGAGCGTCAGTCCTCACCTAAAGGACGCTCAGAGCGTCAGTCCTCACCTAAAGGACGTTTCAGAGCGTCAGTCCTCACCTAGAGGACGTTTCAGAGCTTCAGTCCTCACCTAAAGGACGTTTAAGAGCGTCAGTCCTCACCTAAAGGACGTTCAGAGCGTCAGTCCTCACCTAAAGGACGTTCAGAGCGTCTGTCCTCACCTAAAGGGCGTTCAGAGCGTCAGTCCTCACCTAAAGGACGTTCAGAGCGTCAGTCCTCACCTAAAGGACGCTCAGAGCGTCAGTCCTCACCTAAAGGACGTTCAGAGCGTCAGTCCTCACCTAAAGGACGTTCAGAGCGTCAGTCCTCACCTAAAGGTCCCAGAGGTGTATCCCCCCTTCTTGCCGGGCAGACATCGATAGGTTCCGATCACCTGGACTCTGTCTCCTGGCTTGACCACGTCCACCAGATCATTGTCCAGTATGATGTCCACCGAGCGGGGAAGCTGGCCGGCAGGAGCCTTCTCTGGCATCTCCTGGACTGTTATAGTCTGGTGGTCCTTGTAGACAGATAGACCAAACTCTGTCTCCAACGGGTTGTTCTCCTCATCCTAGAGAGAGAGATGGAGAGAGAGAGAGAGAGAGAGAAAAGAAGAGAGGGAGGGAGAGAAAGAGTAGTGAGAGGGGGATGGTGAGAGAGAGACGGAGAGAGGGAGAGAGAGAGAGACAGAGAGAGAGACAGAGAGGAGAGAGGGAGAGAGAGAGAGAGGGCGAGAAAGAGTAGAGAGAGGGGGATGGTGAGAGGAAAGGAGAAAAGGATGGAGAGAAGGAGAGAAAAAGAGAGGTGGTGAGTGTGTGTGATGGTTCGGTGGTCCTTGTAGATGGACAGACCAAACTGTCACCAACGGGGTTGTTCTCCTCAACCTGTGAGTGTTTACCTTGGTGGGGTAGATAGCAGAGGAAGGGGTTGTTCTCCTCAACCTGTGAGTGTTTACCATGGTGGGGTAGATAGCAGAGGAAGGGGTTGTTCTCCTCAACCTGTGAGTGTTTACCTTGGTGGGGTAGATAGCAGAGGAAGGGAATGCATCCAGACTGGTCATGTCAGTATATTTGCGCTCCATAGTCTTCTTGGTGGCTGGACAGTAGTGGACGCTACGCACGACTTTTGGACGGACCAGAGAACCTACAGAGATGAACAGAAATATATATTAGAAACTGGGTGGTTCCAGCCCCGAGTGCCGATTGGCTGACAGCCGTGGGATGTCAGACCGTATACCACAGGTATGACAAAACATGTATATTTTTTAACTGCTTATATTATGTTGGCAACCAGTTTATAATAGCAATAAGGCAAAGGTGGGGGGGGGGGTTGAGGCACTCCATGTTGCATCGTGCCTAAGAACAGATCGGCCCTTAGCCTTTGTTTTTTGGACCTATCACCCCCCTCCCCGGGCCTGCAATTCTACACATTCTGCCTTGTTGTTATGAGTGACCCAAAACAGAAAATCAACAGGGTTGCCATGACAACCGCGGAACGTTAGATTCCCTCTGTCTAGTTTTCATTTGTTGTTTCCGATTGTTGGTTCTCAAAAATGATGTTATCTGTGGGGTTTGTTTTTGTGTTGTTTTTTTTATTGCAGCAGTGGACACAATTTATCAGCGGCGCATAGATGCTGGAGATTCCAGACACTCGGGGGAGCCTCCCAACTTGACGTAAACTAGAGGTGTGAACATTTAAACTAAATTGGGACCCTTACGGTTAATTAAGAAAAAAATCCCTAACTAAATACAAACTTTGCGAGGTGGAATTGAGGTTCAGTATTGGTAGTAGAGGTGAAACCTTTATCTGAAAGAGAGGCACTGTGAGAACCAAACTGTTGCTGTATATTCTTGTGAAATGTTATGATATTTTTCGTTAACATTTTAATGGAAAAACGTTTTTTTTTTCTCTCTCAGTTTGTCACATCCCTAATGTATACACTTTTTAGGGAATGAGAGACATCCACAACCTAGTTTCCCCCCAAACACTCACACTTGGTGACGATGCCCTCCACACAGACCATGCTGCCCAGCAGACGAGAGGTGAGGGTTCGGGGGGAGACGTGTTTGTTCCCAAAGCTTCCCTCCAGACCAACGAAGAACTCCTCGTACTGCTTGGCGTACGTAGCATCTACAGACGCCACAAGGTCCTTCAGAGCCCGCTGGAACGCCAACAGCTCTTCAAACGCATTAGTCATCAACCTGGGAAGAGAACACAGCCTCGGGTTTATTTAAATCCATAGTGTGATGTAATCGGGCTGTTATATAAGTAGCAGCCCGTCATCAGCCTGAGAGAGAGCCTCCCCAAACCCGGACGACGCTGGGCCAATTACGCGCCGCCCTATGGGACTCCCGATCACGGCCAGTTGTGATAATTTTTACCTTTATTTTACTAGGCAAGTCAGTTAAGAACAAATTCTTATTTTCAATGACGGCCTAGGAACAGTGGGTTAACTGCCAGTTCAGGGGCAGAACGACAGATTCGAACTTGCAACCTTTTGGTTACTAGTCCAACACTCTAACCACTAGGCTACCCTGCCGCCTCTACACTCTAACCACTAGGCTACCCTGTCACCTCTACACTCTAACCACTAGGCTACCCTGTCACCTCTACACTCTAACCACTAGGCTACCCTGCCGCCTCTACACTCTAACCACTAGGCTACCCTGCCGCCTCTACACTCTAACCACTAGGCTACCCTGCCACCTCTACACTCTAACCACTAGGCTACCCTGCCGCCTCTACACTCTAACCACTAGGCTACCCTGCAGCCTCTACACTCTAACCACTAGGCTACCCTGCCGCCTCTACACTCTAACCACTAGGCTACCCTGCCGCCTCTACACTCTAACCACTACCCTACTGTTTGTTTGTAGGCTTATGGAGCCAAATCGTATCTATGTTCGTATGCGATCCATTTATTGTTTTCTGTAAGTAATTTTAATACATATGAGAATTAACCAATGATATCAGGCCACGCCCTGCCATGACTACAGACACCTGTGTCTGTCTTTTGACACGATATAAATGAGTCTCGCCGCAGAGTTTGTCATGATGAAGACAACTCGTCTGTCGAAACGTTGGGACGTATAATATTTTTTGCGACGGAGTTCCTCGACTGAAAAACAGCCCGGGATCGAACCAGGGTCTGTAGTGACGCCTCTAGCACTGACACACAGTGCCTTAGACACATAGCGCCACTCGGGAGCCCCATGGATAACGGATAGCGCGATTGCATTGTGCACAGGTGTGAATAACTATGAGATACTAAGGTGTGTAACTACAGTGTAGTTACTGTTGTCGAAATGTATTAAAGTGTATTAAACTACAGACAAACACGATAGGCATTCATGGCATAAATGGTACACCACGTTAATGTGTGTGTGTGTGTGTGTGTGTGTGTGTGTGTGTACCTGGTCGCCCGCACGTCGTTGCGTCGTCTCAGGTCGTTGATGTTCACGATGAGGCGGTTCTTGTTCTCGCCGATCATGTCCCGTACCTTGCTCTGGTAGACCCCCTGGTCTTGCTGCATCGGAACCACACACACAGAGGATATGAACCACACACACACACAGAGGAGGACGCCATTAGATACCATCCAGGCCGAGTGATTGGCTGGCTCCCCAACTCCCTGCACTTTCACCCATACTGGCTCTTAGTATCATCTAACTATCTGGTGCTTACTTAACTAACAACTTATAGCTACTCGGTTAACTAGACACAGTATTTAGTAACATTTAACAAACAACGCATTTGGTTGTTTAAAAAAACAAAATCAAGTAAAATGGGATTAACGTTAGATAGCAACTCTTCGGACAGTGTTCCTGCAAAACTTTGATTTTAATAGATCTCGCCAGCTTGTAGTGATTAAAAACCACAAATGACGTAAATATGGTTATTTGAGACATTGTTATGGGGGGAAAATAATGAGTTTTGGAATAAACGTCGAAAATAAGGTCTGAGGTTAACACAGGTTTAGGCGATCATATATAGGTTTTGTTTGACGAGATAATACCAGTCAGTCAACATGACCTTCATGAATTATGAACACAACTGTAAGGTGTGTTACACCTTTTTTATTATTACATAAACGCTTCGAAATGCTTTTTTTTTTAAAGCGATGTTAGTTGATTTAGATTATCTCATAGAACAAAAAACGTATATGCTCTCATAAGCCGGTGTTTCCCACGTCACTTATTTTCGGCGTTTATCGAAAAAAAAACTCTACAAAACTCCTTAAATTTCCCGATCGGCTTTTCTCAACGAACAGTGAAGGAATTAATACCTACAAAAAGACGCCATTACTGTTGCTCTCTATTGTCACTCATCGCCACATGGTTTCCATTTGTCCATAGGCATACAAAGTAAGCATTATATGTTTCAAGCAATTATGCTACTTACATCGTCATCTAAGAAGTCCAGATATTCTCTCTGTGCTTCTCTCATCTCCCGATCGTCCACAGAATCAGCCGCCATTTCGTAATTCTGTATTTTCCAAATATAACAAACTTTTACAGACTCCGACGTGACGGTTTCCACATAAGTCTTTACAGAAATGCAAGATTTTCGCGCCACTAAGTACGCGGTGAACTCAGTTCGGAATCGTGATTGGTCCATGTGACCATCTCCACTTTGCATATTTGGCGCGGAATCTGTATCAGTCCAATCAGATACCGTCTTTCCTGAATTTGGACCCGCCCCGTCAGCAACTCGCGGGAAATGTTCAGACATGAGACGTGCAAAAGGTAGCCTGAGTGCCAAGCTCATATGTCATACCATGCTCTCCTTTCTCTCTGTTTATTTCAGTTAAGAACACATTCTTATTTACAATGACGTCCTACAACGTGTCGGACGACGTTGCACTGACAATTCTTTCTCTTTTTATTTTTAAATATGTTTTATTTCACCTTTACTTAACCAGGTAGGTCTCTTGTCGTTCCACTAGTTCTCACAAGAACAATTGAGAAACAAAATAGTTCAACACATTGAAAAGGTTACTGTCATAATCGCCAAATCCTTGTCACGCATTTTAATGCCAAACATCACAAATGAATGACCAGGAGTTGGCAAAGATGCCAAAGAGATATGGGAACAGGCTATGAAAGATGGGGCTTATAAAAAATATAACATGCGCAGTAGGCAGCTGGCTTTGAGGACGTTCTTCCTCAGTTAGTGCACGAGATGGCGCTATTTAGCTACAACAAATTGTGACCCATTGCATTATTTACAAGTTATGTATTTATTGTAAATTCATTCATAGATATCTGTTTTTAAACGTATATTGAGGCCCTGCAATCTTCACATGTAAAAATGCCAAAATTACCTTTAGATAAAATATTAGAATATTTTATTAGAATATTATTAGAAATCATTAATCAACATTTCATGTGAAGCTACCTATTTCTATTTGTTTTTTTAATGTTTTATTTAACCTTTAAGTCAGTTAAGAACACATTCCTATGATTGAATTAATATAAGCCATGAAATATAAGCCCTGTTTCTCCGGTGCATGGAGGAAAAAAAGGTTGTTTAGTTATTCAGGGGCGTCATACACACCAACAATCTGAAGGGACACAAAGTATGTGAAGATGGCTGAGGGGAGGGTCTAGAGGGGGGGCTAGACTGGGAGAATTAAGCATTTTTTCAAACACCTGAAACAGCTTGTTCCTGCAATCTAGAGCCCATAATCATTAGGCTTAGTTCTATGTAAAACATATGTATATTTCTCTTCATACCTCAGCATGCCTCTTTTCAGCTTTCTTTGTCCTCCTGACTAAATATGCTTCTCTTCATCTCTGCTAAAATCTGGGTAAAAGATTGAAAGGAATTTGAGTCCTATTCAATACATTTAGTTATTGCTTGCTTTTCTAAAGTCTTGTCAACCATTTCCAGCAGATATGCCTGCTAAGATAGTCAGACAGTCTAGCTACTCTAATTTGATTGATAGCCTGTATTGGCTTCTGGGTAGTAGTGACTAGTACTATTACAGAGAAACAGGACGTGCCCGTTTGCCCCCTAGGGGCATGATGCATCTTATTGTGACTATTATATGTGACTAAAAACAGCCTAGGTTATATTTTATGGCGATGTGTACCCCCCCTCCCATGTACTAAGCCATTGGATTTGTCGTCATAGCGCCTCATACAGCGCCACTGCCCGCTAAAATGTAGGTCAGTGCTTGAATTTAGTGCGTTCTCTGTTTAGCATACCTTTATTTAGGCATGTCGCCCAAATCACTCCTTTGCAGTGGACTGCTGTGCCCAGGCTTTCGAAGACCTACAGTATGTTCATTCAGTGACAACACATGTAAATACCATTTGATTATTGTCTGCTTACAATGTTCTGTGTTTTGGATTGCTTTGATTTAAAAAAATATATATATATATATATATATATATATATATATATATATATATATATATATATATATATATATATATTCAGCGCCTTTTGGTGTGAAATAAGAGATGTACAAATTAAATGAATGATTATTATTATTATTGTTATTTTTAGTATTGTTGTTATTATTCTTGTTACTAGTATTCTTATTGTTATTATTGTTATTATTATTATTATTGTTATTATTATTATTATTGTAAATAGTATTATTATTATTATTGTTGTTGTTGTTGTTATTGTTATTATTATTATTATTGTTATTATTATTGTTATTATTGTTATTATTATTATTATTATTGTTTTTGTTGTTATTATTATTGTTATTATTGTTGTTGTTATTATTATTATTATTGTTATTATTATTGCTGTTAGTAGTATTATTGGTGTTATTATTATTATTATTACTTTTATTTTGATCACTTGTAGGTTGCTAGATTTCACCTGCCTCTTGCTTCTGCTACCACTGGCTGTCTGACTGAGGACATTAAACCACCAGCATCATGAAGTCGATGTGGAGGGAGAACAACGATGTGGAGGGAGAACAACGATGTGGAGGGAGATGAACGATGTGGAGGGAGCTGTACCCACAGAAACAGGAATGTTGTATGGTATTTGATAACTGACTGTTCACTGAAACAGGAGTGTTGTATGGTATTTGATAACAGACTGTTCACAGAAACAGGAGTGTTGTATGGTATTTGATAACTGACTGTTCACAGAAACAGGAGTGTTGTATGGTATTTGATAACTGACTGTTCACAGAAACAGGAGTGTTGTATGGTATTTGATAACTGTGACTGTTCACTGAAACAGGAGTGTTGTATGGTATTTGATAACTGACTGTTCACTGAAACAGGAGTGTTGTATGGTATTTGAAAACTGTGACTGTTCACAGAAACAGGAGTGTTGTATGGTATTTGATAACTGACTGTTCACAGAAACAGGAGTGTTGTATGGTATTTGATAACAGACTGTTCACAGAAACAGGAGTGTTGTATGGTATTTGATAACTGTGACTGTTCACAGAAACAGGAGTGTTGTATGGTATTTGATAACTGACTGTTCACTGAAACAAGAGTGTTGTATGGTATTTGATAACTGACTGTTCACAGAAACAGGAGTGTTGTATGGTATTTGATAACAGACTGTTCACTGAAACAGGAGTGTTGTATGGTATTTGATAACAGACTGTTCACTGAAACAGGAGTGTTGTATGGTATTTGATAACTGACTGTTCACAGAAACAGGAGTGTTGTATGGTATTTGATAACTGTGACTGTTCACAGAAACAGGAGTGTTGTATGGTATTTGATAACTGACTGTTCACTGAAACAGGAGTGTTGTATGGTATTTGATAACTGACTGTTCACAGAAACAGGAGTGTTGTATGATATTTGATAACAGACTGTTCACTGAAACAGGAGTGTTGTATGGTATTTGATAACTGACTGTTCACAGAAACAGGAGTGTTGTATGGTATTTGATAACAGACTGTTCACTGAAACAGGTGTGTTGTATGGTATTTGATAACTGACTGTTCACAGAAACAGGAGTGTTGTATGGTATTTGATAACTGACTGTTCACTGAAACAGGAGTGTTGTATGGTATTTGATAACAGACTATTCACTGAAACAGGAGTGTTGTATGGTATTTGATAACTGTGACTGTTCACAAAAACAGGAGTGTTGTATGGTATTTGATAACTGTGACTGTTCACAGAAACAGGAGTGTTGTATGGTATTTGATAACTGACTGTTCACAGAAACAGGAGTGTTGTATGGTATTTGATAACTGACTGTTCACAGAAACAGGAGTGTTGTATGGTATTTGATAACAAACTGTTCACAGAAACAGGAGTGTTGTATGGTATTTGATAACTGACTGTTCACTGAAACAGGAGTGTTGTATGGTATTTAATAACTGACTGTTCACAGAAACAGGAGTGTTGTATGGTATTTGATAACTGACTGTTCACAGAAACAGGAGTGTTGTATGGTATTTGATAACTGACTGTTCACTGAAACAGGAGTGTTGTATGGTATTTGATAACTGACTGTTCACAGAAACAGGAGTGTTGTATGGTATTTGATAACAAACTGTTCACAGAAACAGGAGTGTTGTATGGTATTTGATAACTGACTGTTCACTGAAACAGGAGTGTTGTATGGTATTTAATAACTGACTGTTCACAGAAACAGGAGTGTTGTATGGTATTTGATAACTGACTGTTCACAGAAACAGGAGTGTTGTATGGTATTTGATAACTGACTGTTCACTGAAACAGGAGTGTTGTATGGTATTTGATAACTGTGACTGTTCACAGAAACAGGAGTGTTTTATGGTATTTGATAACAGACTGTTCACAGAAACAGGAGTGTTGTATGGTATTTGATAACTGACTGTTCACAGAAACAGGAGTGTTGTATGGTATTTGATAACTGACTGTTCACTGAAACAGGAGTGTTGTATGGTATTTGATAACTGACTGTTCACTGAAACAGGAGTGTTGTATGGTATTTGATAACTGACTGTTCACAGAAACAGGAGTGTTGTATGGTATTTGATAACAGACTGTTCACTGAAACAGGTGTGTTGTATGGTATTTGATAACTGACTGTTCACAGAAACAGGAGTGTTGTATGGTATTTGATAACTGACTGTTCACTGAAACAGGAGTGTTGTATGGTATTTGATAACAGACTGTTCACTGAAACAGGAGTGTTGTATGGTATTTGATAACTGTGACTGTTCACAAAAACAGGAGTGTTGTATGGTATTTGATAACTGTGACTGTTCACAGAAACAGGAGTGTTGTATGGTATTTGATAACTGACTGTTCACAGAAACAGGAGTGTTGTATGGTATTTGATAACTGACTGTTCACAGAAACAGGAGTGTTGTATGGTATTTGATAACAAACTGTTCACAGAAACAGGAGTGTTGTATGGTATTTGATAACTGACTGTTCACTGAAACAGGAGTGTTGTATGGTATTTAATAACTGACTGTTCACAGAAACAGGAGTGTTGTATGGTATTTGATAACTGACTGTTCACAGAAACAGGAGTGTTGTATGGTATTTGATAACTGACTGTTCACTGAAACAGGAGTGTTGTATGGTATTTGATAACTGACTGTTCACAGAAACAGGAGTGTTGTATGGTATTTGATAACAAACTGTTCACAGAAACAGGAGTGTTGTATGGTATTTGATAACTGACTGTTCACTGAAACAGGAGTGTTGTATGGTATTTAATAACTGACTGTTCACAGAAACAGGAGTGTTGTATGGTATTTGATAACTGACTGTTCACAGAAACAGGAGTGTTGTATGGTATTTGATAACTGACTGTTCACTGAAACAGGAGTGTTGTATGGTATTTGATAACTGTGACTGTTCACAGAAACAGGAGTGTTTTATGGTATTTGATAACAGACTGTTCACAGAAACAGGAGTGTTGTATGGTATTTGATAACTGACTGTTCACAGAAACAGGAGTGTTGTATGGTATTTGATAACTGACTGTTCACTGAAACAGGAGTGTTGTATGGTATTTGATAACTGACTGTTCAAAGAAACAGGAGTGTTGTATGGTATTTGATAACTGACTGTTCACAGAAACAGGAGTGTTGTATGGTATTTGATAACTGACTGTTCACAGAAACAGGAGTGTTGTATGGTATTTGATAACTGACTGTTCACTGAAACAGGAGTGTTGTATGGTATTTGATAACTGACTGTTCACAGAAACAGGAGTGTTGTATGGTATTTGATAACTGACTGTTCACAGAAACAGGAGTGTTGTATGGTATTTGATAACTGACTGTTCACAGAAACAGGAGTGTTGTATGGTATTTGATAACTGACTGTTCACTGAAACAGGAGTGTTGTATGGTATTTGATAACTGACTGTTCACAGAAACAGGAGTGTTGTATGGTATTTGATAACTGACTGTTCACTGAAACAGGAGTGTTGTATGGTATTTGATAACTGACTGTTCACAGAAACAGGAGTGTTGTATGGTATTTGATAACTGACTGTTCACAGAAACAGGAGTGTTGTATGGTATTTGATAACTGACTGTTCACAGAAACAGGAGTGTTGTATGGTATTTGATAACTGACTGTTCACTGAAACAGGAGTGTTGTATGGTATTTGATAACTGACTGTTCACTGAAACAGGAGTGTTGTATGGTATTTGATAACTGTGACTGTTCACAGAAACAGGAGTGTTGTATGGTATTTGATAACTGTGACTGTTCACAGAAACAGGAGTGTTGTATGGTATTTGATAACTGTGACTGTTCACTGAAACAGGAGTGTTGTATGGTATTTGATAACTGACTGTTCACAGAAACAGGAGTGTTGTATGGTATTTTATAACTGTGACTGTTCACAGAAACAGGAGTGTTGTATGGTATTTGATAACTGACTGTTCACTGAAACAGGAGTGTTGTATGGTATTTGATAACTGACTGTTCACTGAAACAGGAGTGTTGTATGGTATTTGATAACAGACTGTTCACTGAAACAGGAGTGTTGTATGGTATTTGATAACTGTGACTGTTCACTGAAACAGGAGTGTTGTATGGTATTTGATAACTGTGACTGTTCACTGAAACAGGAGTGTTGTATGGTATTTGATAACTGTGACTGTTCACAGAAACAGGAGTGTTGTATGGTATTTTATAACTGTGACTGTTCACAGAAACAGGAGTGTTGTATGGTATTTGATAACTGTGACTGTTCACTGAAACAGGAGTGTTGTATGGTATTTGATAACTGACTGTTCACTGAAACAGGAGTGTTGTATGGTATTTGATAACTGACTGTTCACTGAAACAGGAGTGTTGTATGGTATTTGATAACTGACTGTTCACTGAAACAGGAGTGTTGTATGGTATTTGATAACAGACTGTTCACTGAAACAGGAGTGTTGTATGGTATTTGATAACTGTGACTGTTCACTGAAACAGGAGTGTTGTATGGTATTTGATAACAGACTGTTCACAGAAACAGTAGTGTTGTATGGTATTTGATAACTGACTGTTCACTGAAACAGGAGTGTTGTATGGTATTTGATAACTGACTGTTCACAGAAACAGGAGTGTTGTATGGTATTTGATAACTGACTGTTCACTGAAACAGGAGTGTTGTATGGTATTTGATAACAGACTGTTCACAGAAACAGTAGTGTTGTATGGTATTTGATAACTGACTGTTCACAGAAACAGTAGTGTTGTATGGTATTTGATAACTGACTGTTCACAGAAACAGGAGTGTTGTATGGTATTTGATAACTGACTGTTCACTGAAACAGGAGTGTTGTATGGTATTTGATAACAGACTGTTCACAGAAACAGGAGTGTTGTATGGTATTTGATAACTGACTGTTCACTGAAACAGGAGTGTTGTATGGTATTTGATAACTGTGACTGTTCACTGAAACAGGAGTGTTGTATGGTATTTGATAACTGTGACTGTTCACAGAAACAGGAGTGTTGTATGGTATTTGATAACTGACTGTTCACAGAAACAGGAGTGTTGTATGGTATTTGATAACTGTGACTGTTCACAGAAACAGGAGTGTTGTATGGTATTTGATAACTGACTGTTCACAGAAACAGGAGTGTTGTATGGTATTTGATAACTGTGACTGTTCACAGAAACAGGAGTGTTGTATGGTATTTGATAACTGTGACTGTTCACAGAAACAGGAGTGTTGTATGGTATTTGATAACTGACTGTTCCCAGAAACAGGAGTGTTGTATGGTATTTGATAACAGACTGTTCACAGAAACAGGAGTGTTGTATGGTATTTGATAACTGACTGTTCACAGAAACAGGAGTGTTGTATGGTATTTGATAACTGTGACTGTTCACAGAAACAGGAGTGTTGTATGGTATTTGATAACTGACTGTTCACAGAAACAGGAGTGTTGTATGGTATTTGATAACTGACTGTTCACTGAAACAGGAGTGTTGTATGGTATTTGATAACTGACTGTTCACAGCAACAGGAGTGTTGTATGGTATTTGATAACTGTGACTGTTCACAAAAACAGGAGTGTTGTATGGTATTTGATAACAGACTGTTCACTGAAACAGGAGTGTTGTATGGTATTTGATAACTGACTGTTCACAGAAACAGTAGTGTTGTATGGTATTTGATAACTGACTGTTCACTGAAACAGGAGTGTTGTATGGTATTTGATAACTGACTGTTCACAGAAACAGGAGTGTTGTATGGTATTTCATAACTGTGACTGTTCACAGAAACAGGAGTGTTGTATGGTATTTGATAACTGTGACTGTTCACTGAAACAGGAGTGTTGTATGGTATTTGATAACTGACTGTTCACTGAAACAGGAGTGTTGTATGGTATTTGATAACAGACTGTTCACTGAAACAGGAGTGTTGTATGGTATTTGATAACTGACTGTTCACAGAAACAGGAGTGTTGTATGGTATTTGATAACTGACTGTTCACAGAAACAGGAGTGTTGTATGGTATTTGATAACTGACTGTTCACTGAAACAGGAGTGTTGTATGGTATTTGATAACTGACTGTTCACTGAAACAGGAGTGTTGTATGGTATTTGATAACAGACTGTTCACAGAAACAGTAGTGTTGTATGGTATTTGATAACTGACTGTTCACAGAAACAGTAGTGTTGTATGGTATTTGATAACTGACTGTTCACAGAAACAGGAGTGTTGTATGGTATTTGATAACTGACTGTTCACAGAAACAGGAGTGTTGTATGGTATTTGATAACTGACTGTTCACTGAAACAGGAGTGTTGTATGGTATTTGATAACTGACTGTTCACAGAAACAGGAGTGTTGTATGGTATTTGATAACTGACTGTTCACTGAAACAGGAGTGTTGTATGGTATTTGATAACAGACTGTTCACAGAAACAGGAGTGTTGTATGGTATTTGATAACTGACTGTTCACTGAAACAGGAGTGTTGTATGGTATTTGATAACTGTGACTGTTCACTGAAACAGGAGTGTTGTATGGTATTTGATAACTGTGACTGTTCACAGAAACAGGAGTGTTGTATGGTATTTGATAACTGACTGTTCACAGAAACAGGAGTGTTGTATGGTATTTGATAACTGTGACTGTTCACAGAAACAGGAGTGTTGTATGGTATTTGATAACTGACTGTTCACAGAAACAGGAGTGTTGTATGGTATTTGATAACTGTGACTGTTCACAGAAACAGGAGTGTTGTATGGTATTTGATAACAGACTGTTCACAGAAACAGGAGTGTTGTATGGTATTTGATAACAGACTGTTCACAGAAACAGGAGTGTTGTATGGTATTTGATAACAGACTGTTCACAGAAACAGGAGTGTTGTATGGTATTTGATAACTGTGACTGTTCACAGAAACAGGAGTGTTGTATGGTATTTGATAACTGACTGTTCACAGAAACAGGAGTGTTGTATGGTATTTGATAACTGACTGTTCACTGAAACAGGAGTGTTGTATGGTATTTGATAACTGACTGTTCACAGCAACAGGAGTGTTGTATGGTATTTGATAACTGTGACTGTTCACAAAAACAGGAGTGTTGTATGGTATTTGATAACAGACTGTTCACTGAAACAGGAGTGTTGTATGGTATTTGATAACTGACTGTTCACAGAAACAGTAGTGTTGTATGGTATTTGATAACTGACTGTTCACTGAAACAGGAGTGTTGTATGGTATTTGATAACTGACTGTTCACAGAAACAGGAGTGTTGTATGGTATTTCATAACTGTGACTGTTCACAGAAACAGGAGTGTTGTATGGTATTTGATAACTGTGACTGTTCACTGAAACAGGAGTGTTGTATGGTATTTGATAACTGACTGTTCACTGAAACAGGAGTGTTGTATGGTATTTGATAACAGACTGTTCACTGAAACAGGAGTGTTGTATGGTATTTGATAACTGACTGTTCACAGAAACAGGAGTGTTGTATGGTATTTGATAACTGACTGTTCACAGAAACAGGAGTGTTGTATGGTATTTGATAACTGACTGTTCACAGAAACAGGAGTGTTGTATGGTATTTGATAACTGACTGTTCACAGAAACAGGAGTGTTGTATGGTATTTGATAACTGACTGTTCACAGAAACAGGAGTGTTGTATGGTATTTGATAACAGACTGTTCACAGAAACAGTAGTGTTGTATGGTATTTGATAACTGACTGTTCACTGAAACAGGAGTGTTGTATGGTATTTGATAACTGACTGTTCACTGAAACAGGAGTGTTGTATGGTATTTGATAACTGTGACTGTTCACAGAAACAGGAGTGTTGTATGGTATTTGATAACTGACTGTTCACTGAAACAGGAGTGTTGTATGGTATTTGATAACTGACTGTTCACAGAAACAGGAGTGTTGTATGGTATTTGATAACTGACTGTTCACTGAAACAGGAGTGTTGTATGGTATTTGATAACTGACTGTTCAAAGAAACAGGAGTGTTGTATGGTATTTGATAACTGACTGTTCACAGAAACAGGAGTGTTGTATGGTATTTGATAACTGACTGTTCACAGAAACAGGAGTGTTGTATGGTATTTGATAACTGACTGTTCACTGAAACAGGAGTGTTGTATGGTATTTGATAACTGACTGTTCACAGAAACAGGAGTGTTGTATGGTATTTGATAACTGACTGTTCACAGAAACAGGAGTGTTGTATGGTATTTGATAACTGACTGTTCACAGAAACAGGAGTGTTGTATGGTATTTGATAACTGTGACTGTTCACAGAAACAGGAGTGTTGTATGGTATTTGATAACTGACTGTTCACAGCAACAGGAGTGTTGTATGGTATTTGATAACTGACTGTTCACAGAAACAGGAGTGTTGTATGGTATTTGATAACTGACTGTTCACAGAAACAGTAGTGTTGTATGGTATTTGATAACTGACTGTTCACAGAAACAGGAGTGTTGTATGGTATTTGATAACTGTGACTGTTCACAGAAACAGGAGTGTTGTATGGTATTTGATAACTGACTGTTCACAGCAACAGGAGTGTTGTATGGTATTTGATAACTGACTGTTCACTGAAACAGGAGTGTTGTATGGTATTTGATAACTGACTGTTCACAGAAACAGGAGTGTTGTATGGTATTTCATAACTGTGACTGTTCACAGAAACAGGAGTGTTGTATGGTATTTGATAACTGTGACTGTTCACTGAAACAGGAGTGTTGTATGGTATTTGATAACTGACTGTTCACTGAAACAGGAGTGTTGTATGGTATTTGATAACAGACTGTTCACTGAAACAGGAGTGTTGTATGGTATTTGATAACTGACTGTTCACAGAAACAGGAGTGTTGTATGGTATTTGATAACTGACTGTTCACAGCAACAGGAGTGTTGTATGGTATTTGATAACTGACTGTTCACAGAAACAGGAGTGTTGTATGGTATTTGATAACTGACTGTTCACAGAAACAGTAGTGTTGTATGGTATTTGATAACTGACTGTTCACAGAAACAGGAGTGTTGTATGGTATTTGATAACTGTGACTGTTCACAGAAACAGGAGTGTTGTATGGTATTTGATAACTGACTGTTCACAGCAACAGGAGTGTTGTATGGTATTTGATAACTGACTGTTCACTGAAACAGGAGTGTTGTATGGTATTTGATAACTGACTGTTCACAGAAACAGGAGTGTTGTATGGTATTTCATAACTGTGACTGTTCACAGAAACAGGAGTGTTGTATGGTATTTGATAACTGTGACTGTTCACTGAAACAGGAGTGTTGTATGGTATTTGATAACTGACTGTTCACTGAAACAGGAGTGTTGTATGGTATTTGATAACAGACTGTTCACTGAAACAGGAGTGTTGTATGGTATTTGATAACTGACTGTTCACAGAAACAGGAGTGTTGTATGGTATTTGATAACTGACTGTTCACAGAAACAGGAGTGTTGTATGGTATTTGATAACTGACTGTTCACAGAAACAGGAGTGTTGTATGGTATTTGATAACTGACTGTTCACAGAAACAGGAGTGTTGTATGGTATTTGATAACTGACTGTTCACAGAAACAGGAGTGTTGTATGGTATTTGATAACAGACTGTTCACAGAAACAGTAGTGTTGTATGGTATTTGATAACTGACTGTTCACAGAAACAGGAGTGTTGTATGGTATTTGATAACTGACTGTTCACTGAAACAGGAGTGTTGTATGGTATTTGATAACTGTGACTGTTCACAGAAACAGGAGTGTTGTATGGTATTTGATAACTGACTGTTCACTGAAACAGGAGTGTTGTATGGTATTTGATAACTGACTGTTCACAGAAACAGGAGTGTTGTATGGTATTTGATAACTGACTGTTCACTGAAACAGGAGTGTTGTATGGTATTTGATAACTGACTGTTCAAAGAAACAGGAGTGTTGTATGGTATTTGATAACTGACTGTTCACAGAAACAGGAGTGTTGTATGGTATTTGATAACTGACTGTTCACAGAAACAGGAGTGTTGTATGGTATTTGATAACTGACTGTTCACTGAAACAGGAGTGTTGTATGGTATTTGATAACTGACTGTTCACAGAAACAGGAGTGTTGTATGGTATTTGATAACTGACTGTTCACAGAAACAGGAGTGTTGTATGGTATTTGATAACTGACTGTTCACAGAAACAGGAGTGTTGTATGGTATTTGATAACTGACTGTTCACAGAAACAGGAGTGTTGTATGGTATTTGATAACTGACTGTTCACAGAAACAGGAGTGTTGTATGGTATTTGATAACTGACTGTTCACTGAAACAGGAGTGTTGTATGGTATTTGATAACTGACTGTTCACAGAAACAGGAGTGTTGTATGGTATTTGATAACTGACTGTTCACAGAAACAGGAGTGTTGTATGGTATTTGATAACTGTGACTGTTCACAGAAACAGGAGTGTTGTATGGTATTTGATAACTGTGACTGTTCACAGAAACAGGAGTGTTGTATGGTATTTGATAACTGTGACTGTTCACTGAAACAGGAGTGTTGTATGGTATTTGATAACTGACTGTTCACAGAAACAGGAGTGTTGTATGGTATTTTATAACTGTGACTGTTCACAGAAACAGGAGTGTTGTATGGTATTTGATAACTGTGACTGTTCACTGAAACAGGAGTGTTGTATGGTATTTGATAACTGACTGTTCACTGAAACAGGAGTGTTGTATGGTATTTGATAACAGACTGTTCACTGAAACAGGAGTGTTGTATGGTATTTGATAACTGTGACTGTTCACTGAAACAGGAGTGTTGTATGGTATTTGATAACTGTGACTGTTCACTGAAACAGGAGTGTTGTATGGTATTTGATAACTGACTGTTCACAGAAACAGGAGTGTTGTATGGTATTTTATAACTGTGACTGTTCACAGAAACAGGAGTGTTGTATGGTATTTGATAACTGTGACTGTTCACTGAAACAGGAGTGTTGTATGGTATTTGATAACTGACTGTTCACTGAAACAGGAGTGTTATATGGTATTTGATAACTGACTGTTCACTGAAACAGGAGTGTTGTATGGTATTTGATAACTGACTGTTCACTGAAACAGGAGTGTTGTATGGTATTTGATAACAGACTGTTCACTGAAACAGGAGTGTTGTATGGTATTTGATAACTGTGACTGTTCACTGAAACAGGAGTGTTGTATGGTATTTGATAACAGACTGTTCACAGAAACAGGAGTGTTGTATTTGATAACTGACTGTTCACTGAAACAGGAGTGTTGTATGGTATTTGATAACTGACTGTTCACAGAAACAGGAGTGTTGTATGGTATTTGATAACTGACTGTTCACTGAAACAGGAGTGTTGTATGGTATTTGATAACTGACTGTTCACTGAAACAGGAGTGTTGTATGGTATTTGATAACAGACTGTTCACAGAAACAGTAGTGTTGTATGGTATTTGATAACTGACTGTTCACAGAAACAGTAGTGTTGTATGGTATTTGATAACTGACTGTTCACAGAAACAGGAGTGTTGTATGGTATTTGATAACTGACTGTTCACAGAAACAGGAGTGTTGTATGGTATTTGATAACTGACTGTTCACTGAAACAGGAGTGTTGTATGGTATTTGATAACAGACTGTTCACAGAAACAGGAGTGTTGTATGGTATTTGATAACTGACTGTTCACTGAAACAGGAGTGTTGTATGGTATTTGATAACTGACTGTTCACAGAAACAGGAGTGTTGTATGGTATTTGATAACAGACTGTTCACAGAAACAGGAGTGTTGTATGGTATTTGATAACTGACTGTTCACTGAAACAGGAGTGTTGTATGGTATTTGATAACTGTGACTGTTCACTGAAACAGGAGTGTTGTATGGTATTTGATAACTGTGACTGTTCACAGAAACAGGAGTGTTGTATGGTATTTGATAACTGACTGTTCACAGAAACAGGAGTGTTGTATGGTATTTGATAACTGTGACTGTTCACAGAAACAGGAGTGTTGTATGGTATTTGATAACTGACTGTTCACAGAAACAGGAGTGTTGTATGGTATTTGATAACTGACTGTTCACAGAAACAGGAGTGTTGTATGGTATTTGATAACTGACTGTTCACAGAAACAGGAGTGTTGTATGGTATTTGATAACTGTGACTGTTCACAGAAACAGGAGTGTTGTATGGTATTTGATAACTGACTGTTCACAGAAACAGGAGTGTTGTATGGTATTTGATAACAGACTGTTCACAGAAACAGGAGTGTTGTATGGTATTTGATAACAGACTGTTCACAGAAACAGGAGTGTTGTATGGTATTTGATAACTGTGACTGTTCACAGAAACAGGAGTGTTGTATGGTATTTGATAACTGACTGTTCACAGAAACAGGAGTGTTGTATGGTATTTGATAACTGACTGTTCACTGAAACAGGAGTGTTGTATGGTATTTGATAACTGACTGTTCACAGCAACAGGAGTGTTGTATGGTATTTGATAACTGTGACTGTTCACAAAAACAGGAGTGTTGTATGGTATTTGATAACAGACTGTTCACTGAAACAGGAGTGTTGTATGGTATTTGATAACTGACTGTTCACAGAAACAGTAGTGTTGTATGGTATTTGATAACTGACTGTTCACTGAAACAGGAGTGTTGTATGGTATTTGATAACTGACTGTTCACAGAAACGGGAGTGTTGTATGGTATTTCATAACTGTGACTGTTCACAGAAACAGGAGTGTTGTATGGTATTTGATAACTGTGACTGTTCACTGAAACAGGAGTGTTGTATGGTATTTGATAACTGACTGTTCACTGAAACAGGAGTGTTGTATGGTATTTGATAACAGACTGTTCACTGAAACAGGAGTGTTGTATGGTATTTGATAACTGACTGTTCACAGAAACAGGAGTGTTGTATGGTATTTGATAACTGACTGTTCACAGAAACAGGAGTGTTGTATGGTATTTGATAACTGACTGTTCACAGAAACAGGAGTGTTGTATGGTATTTGATAACTGACTGTTCACAGAAACAGGAGTGTTGTATGGTATTTGATAACTGACTGTTCACAGAAACAGGAGTGTTGTATGGTATTTGATAACAGACTGTTCACAGAAACAGTAGTGTTGTATGGTATTTGATAACTGACTGTTCACTGAAACAGGAGTGTTGTATGGTATTTGATAACTGACTGTTCACTGAAACAGGAGTGTTGTATGGTATTTGATAACTGACTGTTCACAGAAACAGGAGTGTTGTATGGTATTTGATAACTGACTGTTCACAGAAACAGTAGTGTTGTATGGTATTTGATAACTGACTGTTCACAGAAACAGGAGTGTTGTATGGTATTTGATAACTGACTGTTCACTGAAACAGGAGTGTTGTATGGTATTTGATAACTGACTGTTCACTGAAACAGGAGTGTTGTATGGTATTTGATAACTGACTGTTCACAGAAACAGGAGTGTTGTATGGTATTTGATAACTGACTGTTCACAGAAACAGGAGTGTTGTATGGTATTTGATAACAGACTGTTCACAGAAACAGGAGTGTTGTATGGTATTTGATAACTGACTGTTCACAGAAACAGGAGTGTTGTATGGTATTTGATAACTGACTGTTCACTGAAACAGGAGTGTTGTATGGTATTTGATAACTGACTGTTCACAGAAACAGGAGTGTTGTATGGTATTTGATAACTGACTGTTCACAGCAACAGGAGTGTTGTATGGTATTTTGATAACTGACTGTTCACTGAAACAG